>NC_140587.1:967320618-967503118 GCF_964204655.1 Triturus cristatus
TTATGGGAAGTTCTTCTTTTATTCTTACTCCTACTCTTTTCTGAAAAGGACTCTTCATGGCTTCTACTTAGAGTAGGGTAGGTCCCCTAGCTAGTTTAGTGACGTATTCCTTTATGGAACAACACTGTGTATTGATTTATGCTGTCACTAATCAATCTTTTACTGATTTTTGTGCATACCAACTAGTCTAAATAAAGATGAAAAAACAATACTAACCCATTAAATTAAATAAAGGTGTTGAAAACTTCACCAAATTCTCATCATTGACTGAACATTTAACATTCTAACTGCAGATTATATATTCATAGTTAAAGTTTTGTTCTAGCTCCCATTCACAAACGGTGGCAAAGGTCCATTGACCTTTTCAAGAGTCATCAGGATTTCCCAAGGACGAGTTCTGTAAATTGGGTATTTAATCTTGAAACCATACATGGCTAACCGTCAGGCTCCCGCAGATTGATATTTTATACCATGAATGGAGCTTTTAAAAATAATCCTAAATTTCAGTTCGCAGTGTCCAGATCCAGACTGACTGGCACAGCACTTGTGGTTTTAGCAGTTGCAGTTTTGAAAGTGTGAGTATCAATAGAGTGAAAATGTGGTTGTAAGTGCAGTAGTTGTATGTGTCTTTTCCTTTTCAAGTGGATTGAGTGAGTAACAAGAAATATTGAAAAGTTGTTGAAGAGGAGAAGGTGATTTCAGGTCCATTGAAGTCAAAATACTCCAGGATAATAATAAATGTTCAAACTTGTTTCCTTGCAATTCCTTAGTTCATGGGTTAGAAAACCTCAAAACAATAAAAAATAAATCTACGTATAAATGAGGAAGTTCGTCCTGTTGCTCAAAGATACAGACAAATTCTGTTTCACTTGCAAGAAGCTGTTGAAAAGGAACTAAATTTGCTGCTTATATGGGACATAATTAAATGTTCCACTGGTCCTACACCATGGGTTTTTCCCATTGCAATAGTGTCTAAAAGCGATAGTGAAGGACATCTACGCTTATGCGTCAGGCCAACATGGTGATTGAGCGAGACATCCCGGTCCACACATTGCTGATATGATAACTCAATAGAATGATGTGAAGTTCTTCTCTTGACTCAACTTAAGTAAAGTATATCACCAATTGGAAATCCAGGTCCATTACTACCTTCTCCATGCATATTGGTCTGTTTCGCTATAAGCGATTGAGTTGTGGTGAATCCTCCGCTGCAGAACTTACCCAAGATGTCATTTGATCTAGCATACAGCCTGTAGTAAATGCATTTAGCTATAGTGATGACATATTGGTTTTTGGAGGCACGCAGAAAGAGCATGACAAAGTTCTCATGCAAGTATGTCATTTGCTAAGTGATGCAGGCTTAACTCTGAATGCTGACAAATGTGAATTCCACAAGAAAAGCTTGAAATTCTTTGACCATGCCTTTTCCAATGGGGGCATGAAACCTGACGCAGCTAAAGTGCAAGCATTGTCTACTGCAAATCTCCCTCAAGACATTTCTATGTTACAATCATTTCTTGGAATGACCAGTTACTGTTCTAGATACATATGAGAATGTGCTACGGTCAGTGCACCATTATGAGAACTAACGAAAAAGAGTGTCTCTTTTCATTGGTCATGTTAATGTGAGAAGAGCTTCCAGCAAGATCAAGCAAGCTATTGAGTTTGCCCCTGAAATGGCCTACTTTGATCCCAAACTTCATACAGAGTTGTAGTTGACACTAGCCCTGTAGTGTTGGGTGCAATCCTAACACAGCACAACGGACAGCCAAATACCAGGAGACATATCATGACATACACCAGTAAAAGCCTGTCGCAAACAAAACATTCTTACACACAACGTGAGAAACAAAGTTTGGCAGGGGTTTAGGCTTGTAAATATTTCCATGTATTCTTGTATAGAAAGCCTTTCACAGTAGTGGCTGATCATCAAGCACTGTTGATGATATTTGGCAATCCCAAATCCAAGATGCCACCTCAAATTGAATGTTGGGGTTTGAGGTTCAAAGAATACAATGACACAATTCTTCATCATCCAGGGAAAGATCAGAATCCTGCTGATTATTTTTCAAGTGTACAATCACGGTACCCTGGTACCCCATCTAAGACAGTGGAGGACTATGTCAATTATATTGTGAAATTGAGCACACCAGCTGCCATATCTTTAGAAACAATTGTCACTGCCACGATCCAAGATAGAGATATGTTAAAGTTAAACAACATTATTGCTCACCAATCGTGGAACCACCACTTTAGACCTCTCACTAATGACAGTAAGTATTCGAATTACAAAATGTAAAAGATGAACTTTCAGTGACTCAAGAAAAACCTCATTCTGTGAGGTACAATAATTGTTATTCCCAAGAGTCTACAACACCAAGTAATCAAGGTCACCCATGAGGGACATCAAAGAATAGGTGCCACCAATAGAGCTCTTCATGACGAGTCTGGTTTCCTTACCTGAACAAAAAGGTTGAAAAAGAATTAAAGACTTGTCAAATATGCAACTGTCTTACATCACAGGCTATTGAGCACCATTTGAACATATCAGAATTGCCACATCATGCTTGGGAGAGAATTGCTATTGATTTCTGTGGACCTCTTGAGATTGGACATAATCCTCTAGTCATTGTTGACGAATACTTCCGTTTTCCATTGATAGAAGACCTTTCATCCACTACACATGAAAAAGTTATTCAAAAATTAGATGGCATCTTTGTGACATGAGGTGTACCTACAATCTTAAAATCTGGTAACAGTCGACCTTTTAATAGTCGAGAATTCAAAGACTTTCTAAATCACCTCAATATAAAGTATCAAAAAGCACTCCTCTTTGGCCCTAGGCCTATTGTTGTGTAGTACTTTCCAGGAGGAACTGCTCATTTGGAACCATCCCAACATAAACGTTGGGATGGTGCCAGACTAATTGCAGGATATGTTAGCCTATCGACCAACTAGCTCATAGTGCCACCATAAGCAACCCTGACTTCCCCAGGAATAATGGTAACAGATCTAGAACCCTTTTGCTCTGTAACTCATGCTCTCTCTTGGAGAAATATACAAGGAATTGGGGCGTTTTCAATATTTTTTGGACAATCGTGATTCTTGTATAGAATATATGTGCCTCAATGAGCAATAGACAGAAGCAGATCAAAGTAATTATTAGTATAAGGACAGTGAAAAAAATGAATAGTATCAGCATCTTGCTAAAACAATGTACATAAGTAAGCATATAAAATGCTACATAGCGTACTCCTACTATGTATTCCCTAGCCTAGCTGTCTAGGGTAAATGCATGTGTTCTGCCAAGAATTCCCTGTTGGGTGGTCCAGCTCCCATTACCTGAAGGGAAAGTCTGTAGGTCTGTCCCCGTCTTGGTCACAGATTGGTCATACCTCCCCGCAGAGGCATCAGCAACTAGATGGGCTGAAGTTTCAGCAGTTAGTGACTTTGCAATGTCAGCAAGTGCTTCTCTGTCCCAACCCAGAAATGCTTATTTATTTATAACAAAAAGCTTCCTTGCGCCCGAGCCGAGACCTTAGTCAGACGGCCATTGTTTATGATCTATTGATAGCTGCATTGCCACATGGATGAATAACAAACAACCGCATTTGCACAGACCTTATACGAGATGTTCAAGAGATCATGAGAGTGCTCTTATGAAGTGGAATTTGTAATAAATGTAGTTTCAGGGAAACTATTCCTGCACTGTCACACACGCACATTTGTGTCAAAAGTCATTGTGTGAAAGAGAAGGCATCTTAGGAAATGTATGAATATTAAAATGGCAGCATTTCTTCCTGGGCATAACTGAGCTACTTGACACTCACTCCTCAAACGTAAGTCGACTAACAAGCTATCTAATAGTAAGAAAGCTATGTCAATTAACGCTACAGAATATGCATGCAAAAAAAGAATTATACATCTATCTAAAAAGCAATAACATTGGAAATCATACAATCTGAAAGCCAAATCACACAGAAAGCCATCATTAAATAATGTAAATGTTAATAAAAAACAAATTTAAAAACAATTTTAGTTCCGAATTAAAGTTCCCGCCACACTGAATAGCCAAATGTTTATGTGTCCCGAGCGGTAGATGAAGCATTTCTGTTCGCAGCAACAGCAGACAATGATCCCAGAGGCACACCTTAAAGCAGGTTTATGGACAAAATATGTGCCCGTCCAGCCCCACAGCAGCCACTGAGGGAGTGAATACAGCCACTTGAAGATCCGCCAAACAAGAGCCAAGATCCAACTTACCAGGACCAGAAGAATCCCAGGAAGGCTTGTAGAATGCAGTCAGAAGCAATGGAATACTCAGTGGATAGTGATACAAATTGGTCTTTAATGGGTCCACCAGTGCATTTATGTCGAAAGGCTCAACAAATTGTGTTCCTAGGCACAAGTCTAGAGCACACTCAAAAGAGTACAGCAGAAAGCAGAATACGGGCTGCACACAGTTAAGCCAAATTGGCCGAAATTTTAAGGGCCAATGCTCATTTAGTTCCTGAAGTAAAGGTGCACCGAAGCAATGTTGTAGGAGAGTAGGATCTGCACTTATGTTGCCCCCACTTTTTTTCTGATGTTTACACTGGTTTCTGGCTATAGTCTGGCTGGGTCCCTGCTAATCAGGGCTCCAGCTTCTCTGCTCTCTCTAAACAACTTGGAGTGCATATTAGATGCACTAGTGATTGGATACTGTGGTACCTTATGAGCCCCCAGTATATGGTACCTTAGGTACCAAGGGCCTAGGTACTTCACAGGCCTACCAGGGGCTGAAGCATGTATTATGCCACCCCTGGAAAGCAGATTAAATCTGACACCACAGGCCTGCTACTGCAGCCTGAGTGAGGTAGTGTTAGCACTCCTCACTGAGGTATAGGTTCCCTATATCTCACCTTACACACACATTTAAACCTATCAGTCACACCTAAGGCAGGCCCTAAAAATCCTGAGAGCAGGGTTCTTGGTTTCAATGTGAGGGGGTGCCTCTGCCTGATCAGGGCCCCTCTGCAGCTCTCAGAGTCTATTCTCTGTAGCTGTTTGTGGATGTGGTTAAACCATATACTCTTAAGTGCATTATAACCTCGCGGTAAATGCTAACTCTGGGATGGCTGCATCAAAACATGTCGTGTTTGGTGTCAAACGATTTGGAATCATACCCCCACACCAGTAACTGGTGGGGGAGTATGATCCCACCCTTCTGGCTGGATAGACATGTACCTACTGTGGAAACACGGTAGAATCCTGAAAGAGCCCTGGCATCACAAAATGGATGCCACCAGCACAGACACTGAGCTGCCCTCCTGCTGCTGACCGAAACTCGCAGTGGAGGAGGCCCAACAATAGGCATCCTGTCACAGGGAGGTGTAATCACCTTCCAGACAGGATTTAGTGTATTGGGGCTGGGTGGGTGCACCTCTAGAGTGCTTTGAAGTCCTGCACTGGGGGAGCAGTAGGCTCCTCTGTGCATATGCCAGCTCAAACCGGTTCAGGGGCTACCAGCCCCTGCTCTGGCGTGAAACTGGACAAAGGGAAGTGGGTGTAGCCACACACCCCCCTGACCCTCCCATAGGAGTGGTCATAGAGCTAGTCCCTCCCTTTCTTTTAGTATAAGTTAGGGAACCCTTGCCATTGCAAACTAGATATCCCTGGACGATGCTCTGAAGAAGAATCCTGGACCTTCGACGTTCCACTAACTTTGGAAGACTGAAGAATCTTCCTTGGAGTCAAGGAGTGACTCCCCTGCTTGGCAGACACCAAAACTTTGCATCAACGGTCGCAAACTTTCCCACTCCCGCCATAGTCCGATGTCCCTGCAGCCCCAGAAGTAGATTTCCTGACTTCTCAACAATCAGTGTGAGTCCCCATCGAAGCTGAGGCGAGTGGACCCAACGAGTGATAAGGAACAGCAATACCCGGGTACCGTGCACTCTTGTTGAGTGCAACCCTTTCACGACATTCTACGAACTTGTGCATTGGACCACGCGTGGTCCAAGCCTCCAGCAGGATTTACTTTGAAAATCAGAGGCCTACCTTTTCCCGAGTGACCATGGGCTCCTGTGAAGTGAATCCTCACGAGGCATCTTCGCGATCCTTTGCCGGTTGGCTTGAGGGTCCCCTGAACAATTTTCTAAAGAAACAAAGGGCTCCCCTGGTTCCTCCAGGCCTGCCCTGACTTACCCTTGCTGGGTGAGTCCCTCAGACCTTGCTGGTCTGCACCGCTGACTTTCTTCACATTCCACAAGACTTGCTGTTGCCAAGGCTTGTTGGCTTCATTCCAGTTGCTGACACCTCAGTAAGCTGCAGACTTTGTGGGACTATCCGAATCCAGCTCCTAGTTGTCATCGACACCTCCTGGACCTCGTGGCTGAAGAGTCAAGACACCCATGATCACCTGAAATCACCCAACATCTGTGGGCATCCAGCTTCCTGGCCTCGGGTCACTGACTAGTGACCTTGAACAGTGTCTTCTCTGCTTTCAGGTCTTCTTTCTTCAGAATTCATCCTTGGATTCCACCGGACACTTCTCCTGTCTTCACAAGCAGCAAGTCTTCTCTGGCTCCCATTGAAAACGACGCCGCGACCTGACAGCAAAAGACACCTATGCACCCGGCTTCCCTGAGTGAGGTAACTTCAGTACTCCAGTGCTCCTGTGTGTGTTGGCTCTAGAACTACTTACCCTCTAAGTGACTTGCTTGTAGACTCTCCCGAAGTATCCTAAAACTTTAAAATTCCAACCGCGACTTGCTCCATTGAAGTCTTTCGGGATCCGTGGCTGTGGTCTCACACTGCATGTGTCTCCCGTGGGTCCTTTACTTACCTGCCTTGGGTGGATTAGTGAGGCCCCAGCGCTTCTGAAGACCTTAGGCCTTCTCCCTTCTCAAGTCGTTCTTCTTATACCTCTTTTTTAGTATATGGTTTGGTACGCCCCTAGGGACCCAGCCATATAAGTGCTTAATTTGTTGTGAAATGTTGATTTGTGCATATGTCCTTGACTTCTAATCTCATAAAGAGATTAGTAGAGTGTGTCTAGTAATAAATACATATATATTTTATATATATACCTGTGTGGTGTCCTTTCATTTAGTGATTCAAGAGATTATAAGGTAAAACAAGCTGCTTTACATTCCTCTGAGACTTAGCCTGAAGGCTGCTCTCCACAGCTACCACTAGGATAGCTTTCTTTAAAAGGTTGTCCTAAACCTATCTACCATAAGAGTCGAATTGTACTGGTGCAAGGTGGCCATTTTAACTAGTGACCAGCATATACCAGGCAAACTTCTCACATTGGTGGGCAGCGTGTGGGATTACAGCTTGCCATTGTTTTACCAGAAAATCTCTATTTGAATTACTAACTGAAAACAGCAAAAGGTACTCAAGGTACATATAAAGTCAAGCTTAGTATCAACAAGTTCTACTGAACTTAGAGCTGTGTGTGAAGGGATAGCAAACCCTTGCTACAGCTTAAGCAAGGATCAGTAGGCCACAAACTAGTGTAGGTAGTACAACACTGCACAACACTAGAAGGGTTGGAACCAGTGGGTCCACCCAGCCTCAGTATAAGGACTTTCTTTGACTTGAAAGCCATGTGTGCTGCAAGGCACCTGAGGATAGGACAGAGTCCCTCCACACTACACCTGATAGATCTGCTGACAGCAGATGATCTTAAGTTAGCTCTAGGAGCTAAGGGGTCTGAATCAGGGGGTGGTCAGCTATAGTCTCTGGGTCATATGATGAAAGTCAAGATGACCTGGACTCTGTGGTTGAAGGGCCAGATCCACAGGGAACTGAAAAGGACAGAGGAATTGTCCCTAAGAGAACTGACAGAGTGGAAGAGAGGCATAGTTATGTTATGTTATGTTATGTTAATATGGTCTTTTATAGCGCACGGCTACTCCATAGAGTGTCCGGGCGCTTTATTGACAAAACCTGTGGCAAAGTAACACAACTCAAATAAAGAAAAAAAGATGAGACAAACCCAACAAAAGAGAAAAAGAGTGAATTAAGGGGCAAAAAGCCAAGTTTTAAGGCCCTTCCTAAAAGTCAGTAAATTAATAGTGCTGCGTAATGCCAAAGGCAAAGTATTCCAACACTGTGGCGCCAGTGCTGCAGATCAGAGCTTATAAATTCTCCCTACTTCCATGGACAGAGTAATTTCACAGTCATACGCACATACACTCACTATACGCTAGGGCCCATCACACCAACATTTATTCTATTACCCTATCCACACTGAATATATGAGAGAACTCCTAAATCAATTTGCATCTAATTTGAGGTCAATGCAACCTAATTGATTTGTCTCGAGTCGTGATTTAAACAATAAGAATACATTTGAGATCTCAATAAAATGACAAAGAAATAACCACCCGACACTGAAATTCAAACAATAGTCATTTTATCTAAATTAGTTCAAATGAAAAGTCATCCAAATAGCAAAATCATTATTCTCATAGTTACCTATTCTAGCTAAATGTCGTATTTTAGATCAGGACAGGTCTCTCAAAGTCTCTCGAGTCGCCGTCCTCTCAATCAGCATCGATCCTCTTGAGCATAAGTTCAGGAAGAAGCGGCCTTAGACCCTCTCTAGTCTAACAATATTTATACTAAAACGTACACATTAAAAGTTACAAACAAGCTCTAAACATCCGTTGAGCAGAGCGAGCAGGAAGGGATGTTGGCTCGCAACATTTAGAAAAAATCTCCGCTCTCGAATATCTCAAAAATAAAAACACAGAAAAAGGAAGCACAAACTAAATTCGCAACATTCATGGATGCCCTTCTCCGGAATTATAGTAAAGCCCCTGCAAGTTTATCAAAATGTTCATTTGTGACAATTGTTCTCCTCCAAGGATATCTGGCGATGAGCCCAGATCTGCTGTCCTTTCATAACTTTTAGCTCAGACAGAGGCCGAGGTCATGTTCAACCATATTCAGCAAGGCCTCTCTTCATATTTCATCTACTCAAATGCAGGCTGTAGATGTCGGCCATTTTCCAATAGGCCAAAAATGGATAACTTAATTAAAAGAAACACAAAACAACGTTACTTCCTTGTAATGCTTATACAGTGTTAATCCCCACTAATACCCTTATGTGTATGTAATTATCTAGCCATTTGCGACATGAAAAAGCATTAAAGCATATTATTTTAAAGCGCAAACACATAACAAATAGCACATTAACCACACGTATTTAATTAATTTGCTCACCAACTTAATTCACTTATTAATTTAGCCATGCAACTGCATTCCCACGTGTAATTCTTTCATTAGTAAGGTTGATTAGTCAAAACACTCGACAAAATTAATACCTAATAATTAATTCTTAGTAATTTTAATTATCACATATAGAAATATAAACTGAAGTTTGAGTTCAAAATAGAAAACCCTGCTCCAGCAATCCCCCCTTTGGTGATATATCATCACCACAAAAATCCAACCCCAAAAATGTTGTCCCCTTTTCTTAGGAGAAGTTCAAATGTCTTTTTGTGTTACATTAAACACCAGTTTCTCTTTCATCATCTCTTTTAGTTTCTAAATACACGCTCTCTCTAAATTCTTCTAATTCTATTTCTTGTGGCTCTCTTTTTGACCTCTTTTGTCTCTTTTCAGTATTTTCTCTCATTATTTTCTTTTTATTCCTCCTGTATCTACAACATAAACACCCTAATCTAAGAATCAATAAAGCAACAATCACACATGTCAATGGAAATAATATTTTACCAAAAATGGTACTACCTATCTTAGCAATAAAATTCTTAACCGCAATCATCTTATTAGCCATTTTAGTCCAGATACTTTCAGCTTCCAGTGGTACTAATTCTTCATGCAAATCAGTAATATTTTTGATATAGACCTTTAGATCTTTACTTTCGTCAGGAATGTAAGTGCAACAATGTTGAACTTTCAGCATTCCACAGACTCCACCCTCCTTTGCTAATAGGATATCAAGGGCAAGTCGATTTTGCATAGACATGGCGCGTAAGGCAACCATCTCTGTATTCACCAATAGAAACCCTCCAGCGGTGCTTGTCGATAAGCGATCCACCACTGTTGACAGCTTCCGAATTCCATATGCATTTAGTGAAATACCCACTGCTGGAATCAAAGCTCCAAAAATATCTCCTACAATTTCTGACCAAGTTTCTCTCTTAAAGCGTGTTAGTAGATTAATTTGTTCTGCATCTTCTATTCTATCCATATGAAAAATCTTTGGAAAGACCAGGCCAACATAACATGTGCCATACCAATGGTCAGGCAACCTGTAATAAGCCCTATTCCCACAAATATAATACACTCCCGGGAAAACTGGATCTTCTCCTCCTTTGAATCCCCATCCTGTTGCAATAAAGTATGTATCATGACACTCACTAGTCCCAACAAAATGATTATCATATTGGGATTTCCTTCTAGTAATGCATAGTTTACCCTTCTGTGGTGCATCTAAAGCCAAAGTTGGACTGGCCCCATTCTTCAACTCTTTTCCCATCTCAATGTCCCACACTGTCTCACTCATTTTATATCCTCCTGCCTTTTCATGCATGCTCATTCTCCTTTTCTCTACCATGTCTAGGAAAGCTTTTTCTTCCTCCTTCAAACTACATGTTAAATTGTTTCTAAAAATTTTATCTAATGTTAATTCTTCCGTTTCAATAAAAATCTCACCAAAAATGTTAGCTTCTTTAGCAGGATTCAGTTCTTTATTCATAGGCAATTGCCCAAAAATGTTACCCTTATTAGACATCTCATAATCTATTTTCCCTAACAGATAAAAAACACTACTCAACACACTACAAGAAATCCCATACGTAGCTGGAAGATGATGATAAGTAACTCCCTCTGAAACAGACGCAGGTAATTGCATACAGACGTAGCAATCCCTTACTTCCATTGTCTTTACGTATTGATACAACAATTTTGAAAAAACATTGCTAGAAAAATCATTAATTGACCTATCTTTATGTATATACATGTTACTTATTCTAGTTGGTACTACTTTCTGTGAACTCTTCCCTATGTTAGTCATATTCTCAGTATGTATTCCAAAAGTGTCTATTGTAACTCTAAAAGTAACTAATAAAGCAAGTACACTCCATAATAGCATTAATAGTCCCGTACAGCAGCAGCACATTCTACACCATCTTTTCAAGAAGGTACATCTACTTTGATTATTCTCTGTGTTAGCCATTTTACTACTTTGGCTGTGTCTTTTGACTTAGCCTCTACTACTCCACTACTGAATCTTTAGAACACTAGATTATTTCAATCTGTTAATTTTTAAATCTCTTCTTCTTCACTCTTCTCCAAGTGACTCCTTTAGTTCACTCAATTTGGATTTTCATCACTTTTCACTTCTTCTTCAGCAACATCAAATTGTATCAGACCCTGAACATCTGTCTCTTCTCCAATGTCAGACAGGATAACTTTCAGGATTCCAACAGTTTTCTCTTCCTCAACCACTCTCCGTAAGGTCCCCTCTGGATTTCCTTGACTTTCTGCCTCTTCTTCTCCTTCAGACAGTGCCACATACGTCCATTCCGGTGACCTATACATCTGGTTGGGCTTTCTGATTCTCTTGATCTCTTCTGGTTCCTTTGGTTCTTTCTGTTTTTCTTCTTTCGCTTGATTTTGACTTGACACCTCGTTCACCTGTTCAGCTTTCGATGAATTCACTCGTGTCAGCCGATATCTCAGTCTCTTTATCTTGTTAGGCCAAAGATCTCCTTTTATACTTCTTTTCTGTTTCACCTCTTTGTTGTTTCTTTCTCCAATCCAAGTTCTCTTTCTCAGAACTCGACCCTCTGGTTTCTCATTCTCACTCTCATCCGATTCTGTCTCATTTGCCTCTTGTTCATCAACAATTTTCTCTTTTTCCACAGTCTTCTTTTCCACCGATTGAGATTTCCCTACTACCGTCCCTCCTCGGGTCTCCGACACGCAATCTTCTTGCTGTCTACTTGTCCCTTCACCTAACTTATCAGGAATGTTCCCTACACCTCCTCGGGGATCTTCCGCAATCTGTCCCTCTCTATCTTCTTCTGACCCTACTTCTTCAGAAGTAATCTCAGGTGGATTCTCAATCTCTTCATCTGACTCAGGTGTAGTCCCTGTGGAATTGCTCTTTTCTCTTCTTTCTTTCTCTTTTTCTTTTTCACTGCTCGTTGGAACTTCAGGCACTTTCCCAGAATCTGAACTCTCTTCCGAGGTTCTCAATGTTCCTCTTGAAGCCTCTCCTGGTAAGAAAAAAGAATCACCTGACTCTCTTTCTGACTCTCTTTCCCCCCTTTCTGGATTCTTTTTTCTTCTCACTGTTTTAGTGTCTGCATCATCACTGGAATCTGACTCTTCAAAGTACTCTTTCCCAGTCCCATCCTTTGGATTTGGAACCCTCAGAGTATGACTTGCATGAACCCAGTTTTTCACTCCAGCACACTTCACAGCAGTCGTCGTAGTCAGAATGACTTGTCTTGGCCTTCCCCACCTTGGAACCAAGCAATTTCTTCTCCTGTGCACTTTTATTCTTACCCAGTCCCCAGGGCTCAGATCATGGGCTTGCTTCTTTTCAAGTGTAGTGGCGTCTTCTCCAACCTGGTGAAACACAGAATGAACTGCGTCATCCAGGCCTTTACAGTAATCCAAAATCATGTCATCAGTTATTGTCATCAACTTGTTGACAGGCACAAATGCATGTCTCATTGCTCGTCCCATCAAAATTTCATGTGGACTCAACCCTGTAGTTCTATCTGGAGTAGATCTAATAGTCATCAGTACTAGAGGCAAGACATCAGGCCATTTCATTCCAGTGGCTAAACACATCTTACCAATTCTGTTTTTGATGGTGCCGTTCATCTGCTCAACAACGCCAGAAGCCTCTGGCCTGTATGCACAATGTAGCTTCTGCTGTATGCTCAATGCTTCACAAATTAAACTCATGAGCTCATTGTAGAAGTGTCCCCCTCTGTCTGACTCAATTGTCACTGGGAACCCGTACCTAGCAATCAACTCTCTTAACAGCAACTTGGCCACTGTTATTCCATCATTTCTCCTAGTTGGATATGCTTCCACCCACCTTGAGAACAAACAGACTACCACTAGAACATACCTCAATCTATTGACTTGAGGCATTTCAATGAAATCTATTTGCATTCTGGTAAAAGGACTTCCTTCTCTGCCTATTGTTCCTAGGCTCACCACTGTTTTCTTTCCAGTATTAAACTGCTGACAAATCAAACATCTTTGACAAATGCTCTCTGCAATCAGCCTGAACTTTGCATTGTACCAGGTCTGTTTAAAGGACCTAATCATAGCATCCCTCCCCAGGTGTCCCTGACCATGATACATTCTCGCCATTGTTGACAACATAGAATTTGGCATGACTGGTCTTCCATCCCTATAGATCCAAACATGATCTTTTTCTCTTGGTGCACAACCTGCTTTGATCCAATCTCTCATTTCCTCATCTCCTGTTTCATCCTGCAACTGCTTCACCTCATCCCATGTTTCCAGGACATTAGTAAACATTACAGTACAAAAAGACATCTCCTTCTCTTTTCCCCTGTTAATCGAATGATTGTTCTTTGCACAATACTGTGCTATGTCATTTGTGAACCGATTACCAAGGGTAACAAAATCATTTCCCTGTCCATGAGCAGCACATTTTACAACTGCTAGTTCTTTAGGCAGCTGCATCGCCTCAAGCAATTTCCCAATCACTTCAGCATTCTTTATAGGAGTTCCACTCGAAGTCAAGAAACCTCTCTGTAGCCAAAGCTGGCCAAAGTCATGAACCACTCCAAATCCGTACTGACTATCAGTCATTACAGTCACTCTCACATTTTTCCCAATCTTGCATGCTTTTGTCAATGCCACCAATTCCGCTACTTGAGCAGACTTAACTCCTTTCAAAGGTGAAGCTTCCATAACTTCTGAAACCTTGCACACCGCATATGCTGCACTCAGCACACCTTCTTCTGTTCTCAGACATGATCCATCCACAAACAGCACATGATCACTCTTAGGTAGTGGCAGATCTCTTATGTCTGGTCTTGGTTTTGTACAGTAATCAAGCACATCCAAACAATCATGATCAACATCATCTCTCACACTCACATTTTCAGCATCTGGCAAAAGTGTCGCTGGATTCACATTCACACATCTCTCAAGAGTCACATTTGATGCTCCCAGAATGATTTTCTCATATTTAGTCAGCCGACTATGGGCCTCATGTAGGTAAATAAATTTTACCGTTTCTTAAATACCGAGCCGTACCGAATCGGTAAATTAGAATCGGTAAGTTATATGTAGGTAAAAATTCGGTAACAGTTACCGATTCGGTAACATTCGGTAATCACGAATCGGAATTCACCGAATCGGTAAATACCGAGGTGGTATTTACCGAATCGGAAAATACCGAGGATTCTACCACCTTCCCTTTACTAAGAAGCTAATATTATTATTATGCTAATAGAAGGTCTCTTAGGCTTGAATAGGGGACCCCATACCTCAAAGATCAGCTTAGTGAAATCACATCACAGGAGCATCAGGAGTCTTCTCGCAGGAAGGCTCGTCTTCGGTCTGAATAATAAACATGATGTCTGTGATATTAAAAGCAACAACTTTCAGGTATTTGCAGCTGCGCGTGTGTTATGGCTAAATAGTGGGTCGATCAACCTAGAGTGGAAAACATGCATTGTGTAATATTCCAGACTGTTTGTCACACCATGTACAGACCAAGGTCGCTGCGCAGAGCTTGAGATGGTAACAACAGATTGCTCTCGTGTGAAGCAAGTCTCGAGTCAGCAGTTTATTTAAGAAATAACATGTAAACGCAGTGTCGTGTGCAAAGACAAAAAGATGGCTTTCTAACATTTAACGTGGTTATGCTAACTCAACAATGTATGTACGTATTCAGGGAGAAATCACTACACGCCCCCTTGATCGAAGCACTATTTAATAGGCAAGAAAAGAGAGAACGCAGAGTTCAGTTTCGTCAGAGCAGAACAAGGCGTAACCAATGCTGCGCCAAAGTCCGAAACTACAAAAAATAGCAGCATAGAATTCTAAAAAAAATGCAAGTATATAAAAAAACTCAAAACGACCATCAGGAAGAGAAAAAAGAGAAATAAAAGAAATAAACGTTGCGCCAGGGTGCTGTCCAGTAGCACAGGCGCAATGGACGACAGTCCAGTTAATCCATGAATGTATAGGCAGCATATGTGGCCACTGCTTCCAACAAAAAATCGTTTGCAGGGCCACTAAAAGTCTCAGCCATCCAATTAAGTAAAGAAAAGGAACATACGTGTTCTCCAACCATCGGAGCCTCTAGCACAATCAGAGGGCACCCGGAATGTTCCTCCAAATAGCTCATAGCCAAGAAGTCGTAGGCGGCCGCAGAGATGTCCCAATTACCCAGGATACCATGCGCCGCACCACAGGCCATAATCCGGACACCAGAACAGGCCAACTCGTGAGACACTAAGGGCCTCATCAGTCGATCGAAATCCGGCACCGGAGACTCCATGTTGGTCAAGCACAAATCCAGAGGCCATTCAAAGGGACAATCCAGGCAGTGAAATACAGGTTGTACGCAGGTGAAGTAGGAATACCTGAAGGATAATCCATAAGCCAGGCTCAAAGTCGCCAATGGCAAAGTACCATAAAAGTCAAGCATCCTATCACGAAGAAGATGCAGACGGGACAGGTGCTCGTGTGGCACAGAAGGAGCAGCCATTCCGGAGTATAGAAAGGAAAAGCAGCACACCTGCCACTTGCGCCAGAAGCAGCGGGACACCTCCAAAGATGCTCGAGAAAAGTGAATGAAAAAATGCCGGAATCACACCAAAAATAGTTTGGAAAGAGGTCACGAGACCCGAGCCCACAAGTTTAAAAAAATGAGCCAGGCCGGTCGTGGACGAGGCATTGCAAATAGTTTGGATCAAAGAGCCGAAATGCAGGGGGAGGTCAGTATTCAGAAGCGCCTGTACCTCAGTGCGCGTATTAGCAACGTGAAGGACAAATGTTTCACGAGAGGAAGTCAAAGGCACCTCTTTTTGGGACAATAGCGCTCTTATTCTGCTCAACTTGTTGAACTCTGCTTTCAAGGTTGGAAACGAAGGCCAGATGGAAACATCCAGCCGCCCATGCGGGGGTGGAAAAAGAACATTATTGCAGCAGACAACTTTCTGCGAGACAGTTACTATGTACGGGATTCCCACTAACATCCCGCAGCAAGCTTCATTATTCAAAATTAAATAACTACCGTTTGCAAGCAGCGTGAAAGAAGGTGTAATCACAGGCACTGGGATACCTCGTAGGACGCACGCCAAATTCGGGGCTTGTACATTGCATGCGCCGTGTAATTGAATGTGCCTACATACCAAGGAATGGTCTGGTGTTGTGGTACATTCCTCGCCTTTCAAATAAACCTCAGTTCCGTCCCTAGTACATCTATACGTAAAGGGGAGGGACCAAACCTCATGTATGAAAGCGGTGCCCAGCGGTTCATACCTATCCAAAGCATAATGTTTCATACAAGACGTAAACTTAAAAAGCGCGAAAGGGAGAGTTATCAATCCGTGTACTAACCACGTAGCTGAATTGATCTCCGCTACAGAGAAAGGCAACGGTTCTAACCTTTCAATATGTAACAATGAATATGTAGCATCCTTCATGGACATAAATCGCTGCTTGTCAGTAAGGTTAAACGGAAGGAATAACGATGTAGTGTTCAGATAGTCCCAAGGGACCCTCCCTGCCTTTAACGTCTGCAACGTCCATGCAAACTGCATGACAGAACGCAACTGGTTTTGACCATGATATAACACAGACATATCATCATGCACAATATCAACAACCGAAGAAACAATATTGTCTAATGTATGAATCCTAGAAGAGAGAGTGCTAATGCTATTATCTATAACGGCTAAAACCTTCTCCATGTTTGCTCGGTCAATAGCTCTCAATCTGGAAGCCGCCTCAATCTGCGACAACTTCCAGACTTCGTTGTTAATAGCATATGCTCACCTTTTGGTTCTGCCACCCACAGGACCCTTAACAAAATCATTCAAATCGGTATGCACATTGATGGAGTGGGTGGACTTCCTGTTCCTGTAGATGTGCTCTGTGTCAGCTGGTGGACAGATTGGGATGTGTGTACCATCAATACAGCCGATGACATGGGGGAACTGTGCCATGTGATAAAAGTCTGTGTTTGTTTTCTGCAGTGCAGCCTGTGTGTTTGGGAAGCTGATGTAGTGGTGCATTCTCTGCATCATGGCATCCAGGAACTTCCTGAAGAAACGTGACAGGCAACTCTGGGATACACCGCCCACCGCAGCTATCACCACCTGATCACTGCCGGATGCCAGCAGATGTAGGCTGCAGAGCACCTGCACATGTGGGGGTATGGCGTGCGCCCTTCTTATTGGCTGGTCCAGGAGTGGGTGAAGGTCCCTGATTAAGTCCATGATGGTTTCGGGGTGTAGCCTGTACCTCTCATGTATCTCTGCATCAGTCAGCTGGAATAGTGTGATGCGCTGTCTGTAGATGCGTTCCTCCCGTCGCCAAACCCTCAGTCCTGCTGCCTGTAGACGTAGGCGCCTTGCAATGACATACATAGCGGCCATGTTGTCCACGCTGTTGCATTTTGGGATTGCTTATATGCACTGTTGATGGTTACCACCTGCTTTCAATCCGTGTTAATTACCGACTCTTATTTACCGATTTTCTTGGATTTCTTAATTACCGAGTGCTCCTACATGTCATTTTAATTTTTACCACTTCATATTTACCACTTCATATTTACCGATTCGTTAAGTATGTATTCGGTAAATCTGATTCGGTATTTTAGAATTCGGTAAATATTTTTCGGTATTTACCGCCTCATATTTACCGAAAAGTCGTTTTTGGACTCCTACATCTCACTTGTCTGAATACCGGTCGGTAACGGCATATTTACCGAAAATCGGCCGTTACCGACCGGTATTTGGCTACCTACATGAGGCCCTTTGTGACATATATTAAGTTCTGCTTCTTGTCAAAAGAATTGCCACATCATGAGGTACGAATACCCGTACAGGATATCCCATTATTATACCCTCACTCTGTTCCAAGCTTCTGCATGTAGCAGCTACTGCTTTCAGGCAACCTGGTAAACCCACAGCTACTGGGTCAAGTGTTGATGAGAAGTACGCAATTGGCCTCCTCAGACGTCCATGTTTCTGGATTAACACTGAAAGTGCACATCCATTTCTCTCACTACAGTACAGTTTGAACTCCTTCTCATAGTCTGGCATTCCTAAAGCAGGAGCCTCGCATAATCTGCTCTTTAATTCTTCGAATGCTGCCATTTGTTCTGCATTCAATTCCAATGGGTCTTTCACTTCACTTTTGGTCAATTTAATCAGTGGCTTTGCTATCAGGGAAAAATTACTTATCCACTGACGACAGTAACCCACCATTCCCAGAAACATTCTTACTTCTCTCTGGGTCATTGGGGCTCTCATTCCTCTGATAATTTTGATCCTGTCAATGGTCACTTTTCTTAGACCCTTTTCAATATTGTGCCCAAGATAATGTACTTCTTTCTTGCAAAATTGCAATTTGGCTGGAGTTACCTTTAACCCTCCATCTGCCAGATGATTCAGTAAAGCTATGGTATCTACTTCACAAGCTTCACGTGTCTTCGATGCCACAAGTAGGTCATCGATATACTGTACTAGTACTGAGCTTTCAGGCATTGTCAGACTCTCCAAAGACTTCTTCAGCAACTGATTGAATATTGGAGGGCTCTCTGTATACCCCTGTGGGATTCGGCACCATGCCAAAATACACTATCCAAACCGAAATGCAAAAATCGGCTGGCTGTCATGATGCAATGGAATTGAAAAGAAAGCATGGCACAAATCAATTACTGTGTACCACTCAGCATCATGAGGAATCTGATACAAAATCACTGACGGATTTGGCACAATGGGACAGCATGATACCACAATCTTGTTAACTTTTCTCAAATCCTGTACTATTCTAAACTTCCCATTAGGTTTCTTCAGCCCCATTATCGGTGAATTACATGGGCTACTCAGTAACTCTCTCAAAACACCTTGCTGAATCATTTTATCTATTATAGGTGTTATTCCTTCAATTATCTCTGGTGTCAATCTGTATTGTGGGATATTAGGGTAAGTGATTCCCTCTTTCACTGTAATCTTTACTGGATCTACATTATTCATCAATCCCACATCCTCTCCAGTAAAATCCCAGACTACTGCTTTTACTGTGGTTCTCAACTCCTGAGGCAAATCATCTGGATTAAATACAGCATATGTTCCAACAATCTCGCTTTCTCTATTATCTAGAGTCATCCTATATAAGACATCCTCATCCGGTGTCTCAAAAGCTATTCCATCCGGAGTACAAAAAATTGTGCAATTCATTTTACACAATAAGTCCCTACCTAACAAATTCACTGGACTAGTGTCGCACACCACAAACCTGTGCATATCCGAAAATTTCCCTATCCTTACCCTTACTGGTTCAGTAAGACGAGTCTTAATCTGTGTATTAGCTACACCAACCACTTGGATTGCTTCATCCGAGAGAGGAAGATTTCTTATATCTGCTGACCTGACAGTTGATCTCGTCGCTCCTGTGTCTACTAAAAAAGTAACACTTTCCCCATTTATTTTCCCATCTACAAATGGTCCTGCCTGGTCTATTTCTAGAGTTGCTCCAAGTATGCACTCTTCTTCCTCTCTTCGGCACCGTCAGTAGTCCCCTTCAGACTCACTCCCCTCATTCTTTAGCCAGTATTGCTGTACTGGGTTAGTACGTCTCGGTTTGTTTACCTGCTCATCATTGTAGAATCCTGAGTCCTGGTTATATTTCTGAGACCCTCTGTTCTGCGGCAAGGGCGGTTTTGGCTCTTGATTCTGCTGCTTGACAACCTTCTGCTGTTGCTGCTGATGATTACACCCCTCGTTCTGCACCTGTTGATTCAAGGATTTATTCTCATTACTCACTAATGGTGGATTCGTACACTCAGATCTCCAATGCCCCAATTGTCCACAGTTGTGGCACGGGAATTTCTTTTTCACCTCTTCTAAGTTCCCCTTTCCTTTTCCTGTACCATATCTAGGCCTATTTCCTGGATTATTTGCTTGTTCAACCAGCTGTGCTTCTTGTGTTTCTGCAACCTTCACCTGTGCCCACATTGCTTTCTCCTTCAGCTTTCTTTGTTTTGCCTCAATTTCATCACTGAAGTACTTCGCATGTCTCAAGATCTCATCAATCTTCTTACTCTGCCAATCAACTGTGTGCTCACGAATCATTTCACTTATTTCAGGTCTCAAGCCATATACAAATCTGTATACAAAATGACTCAAATCCTTATCACCCAGATGTTCATCTCCACTGAACTGTTTAAAAGCCAGTATCAACCTTTCATAGAAAGCATGAACTGATTCTTTTGCTTCCTGATGTGTTCGATCTATCTTAACCCAATCTGTCTCTTTAGGGGGTACCTTATTCTTCAGAAACACAATAACCTGCTCGTATTTTCTCATAACCTCCGGGTCTGGAGCTCCTGTTCTCTGATCTCTCGGGTATTCCTTAGCAGGCCAATCTACAACTATTTTACACTCTGCCCACAAGTCTGCTGGAACAATTATATCAAACAGACTATTCAGATCAATCCACAGCACTTTTGACAATTTCACAGACCTGTCTACCTGCCTATACCACTCGACGGGCTTTTCTCTCAGTCGAGAGAAATCATTCGTAAATGACAAAATATCCTGTCTAGTCCATGGGACATGTACATATCCTCCTCCAGGAATCTCTCTCATAGGATAAGCATCCACTGTCTTTTCCTTTTCTCTCATGGGAAATGCTGTATAAGTCCTGTCCACTGAATCTTCCCTTTTCTTGTACCACCTATCCTTCCACTTTTCCACATCACCCCATTTTCGCAATAAGGAAATAATTTCCTTAATCTGCCCTGTTCTGCCAACATCACTTAGATTCTCAATGTCCTTATCAGAAAAATCCACTCTGTAAGGCTTCTGCAAGGCTTTCACCTTATCCGGGTCAACTCCCATTTCACTCGCTATTCCTTTTAACCTGTCATGTGTACTCTTAGCCCTCCAGGTGATACTCTTGCACATGAATAACAACTCTCCATCATGATGATTTTTCAACATTTCTGTAGGAATTGTTCCCGCTATAAGCTGCTCCAGTTCTATACGCAACCTGGCTACATCAATTGCCTGAGAATCTTTATCCTTCTTTTGGAGAACTTTCAACCAATCATTCAAATCTTCAGCTGTTATTTCTGTAGACTTTTTCACTGTACTCACTTTTCCTGCCATCCTCTGTGGTTCCAAAATTGATCCTCCTAAACAACCAGTATTCAATCCTGAATTAGGCTGTGCATCTGACTCTCCACCACATATGGAATGTCTCAACTGATTTTCTCCCGTCCTCAATCCTGACTCTCCCGGAGAACCAACTAGTCCATTTACTACATATGGAACTGTCAAACCATTTTCACCCATTCTTTGCTTATCAAAAATAGGCATAACCGGACCTATGGTTACTGGCACCGTAACAGCTTCTAAATTCTTTGTCAATTCTCTCATTTTCTCAGTCAACTCGGATGTGGTTCTTGCTAATTCTCTGGTTTTCTCATCCCCGATTTCATTCTCTCTCTCTCGCTCTCTCTCTCTCTCCCTTTCCACGAAAGAGTTACCACTTTTCAGATCAGGTGTCGCAACTTCTGTTTTAACAATTCGTAAAGTATCCCTTATTGGAGTAGCAACTGGTGTTCTCACTTCTGGTTCTGGTCTATATGGAGGTGGTCTCTTGTAAATCATGTCATCCAAAACTTCATCCTCATATTCATTAGCCCCATACCTTCTCAATTCAGCATCCGATACCTTTTCCGTACCTTTCCTCCCTTCTGTTTCTTCAACGGTTCTCATAGGATACAGTCCCTCTGACATACTAGCATCTCGCCATCTCCTCATTCGATCTTGATGAGTTTCACGATCATATTTCCTCCCAAAAATGTACCTATAGTTACCTCCACTCCTCTGCTTTTCTCGCTCATGCACCTCATCTTCCCATTCTACCAACGCCTCGAACTGTGTCGGCCTTGGTCTAGGCTCTAGACACATCATCTTTTCCCGTAAATTTCTCAACACAGCCAGATTAAATGAACCATGTTCCGGGAATGCTAAAACACCATCTTCTTTAGTGTACTTAGCCCAATTGTCTAACCAGATACAAGTATGATACCCATATTTCGCAACCATGAAGGATGCAGGGGTTCTTGTCGGAGGTAGCAATTCACCTTCTCTAGTTATTATGTCCTTATCCTTGTCGAACCACCTTTTAATTTTACCGAACAAGGATTTGTTCTTCTTTTCCTCCGTTTGATAATACATTTTTGGGTTTACCACAACCCTCTAGTCCTTTCCGCAACTGTACAATCTTTTGTCCAATAACAGCGCGACTCACACCAACGCACCAATCCTGGAGCGTCTACGTCACCCTGTACTCCTTCCAATCCCTGCGCGGCTCACACCAACGCACCTATCACAGCGCTTTCGCTGTTCTAACCCACTGTCCAATCACAGCGCGGTCTTTCTGAAGTCAGTAGTCGCTGCAGTCGCTTCCACTCCTGTCTCCTGTCATTCGTCTACCCCTCCTTTACAAAGCCTTCTCAGTAGACTCTGTTTCAGATTCTACAAAATCTATTAGTTACAACATATAAACATCTCCATTGTCTGTTTCGCTAACCATAGAATAGCAAAAGACCTTTCCCACAAGAATCCCGCTTCTCTTTAGAACAGCGCTTACCTCTGCTCTACTACGGAATTATTACTTTCGTTGACACAGTAGCACATCCCTCTACTCTGCCCTTCTAACATGTATCCATTAACTGTTTCCTCCCGGAATGCTCCAAAGAGTTTCACAATTAACTAAATGTTCATACATTCACGCACTTTCACACCAGAAAATGTAGTACAGTTTTTTAGAATCCTGTCTTTCCCGAGAACAGCGAACAATCTGTCCTACTACAGAACTATAACACACGTTAACCAAGCAGCGCTTACCTCTGCTCAGTCCTTCAAACAAGCTCAGAAAATACCTATTACTTCTCCAGCTGTAAGCTTTAACGGCGAACTTTACGGATCCCTGGGACTTAAGACCAGAGTTTCACAGATAACCTTTGCTACCATACACACTTCTCTTATACAGGAAATATGTCTCTAATAGTAACACATGACGATGTCACTGAATCCGAACCCAGACAATGCGACGCGCAACTTCAATTGTCACACGCTTTTCCCTGCATTCGTACAGGGCCAACAATCCCGTCTTTCCCGAGAGCAGCACTCACTTCCCTCTGCCCTACTACGGAACCGTCACCGACTCCCTACGTCCCAGAAGCCGTACACACTACATATAACTCAATACGACGACTTCAACATATAATGTTAGTACATATATCAACATCTATCTATACATCAATAAATCCGAAGCCTATGTACAAGCAATTCATCAGATCAAGACAATAATCAAAACCATCATACTGCTAACAGGAAACTGCTGCAGATCAGAGCTTATAAATTCTCCCTACTTCCATGGACAGAGTAATTTCACAGTCATACGCACATACACTCACCATACGCTAGGGCCCATCACACCAACATTTATTCTATTACCCTATCCACACTGAATATATGAGAGAACTCCTAAATCAATCTGCATCTAATTTGAGGTCAATGCAACCTAACTGATTTGTCTCGAGTCGTGATTTAAACAATAAGAATACATTTGAGATCTCAATAAAATGACAAAGAAATAACCAGCCGACACTGAAATTCAAACAATAGTTATTTTATCTAAATTAGTTCAAATGAAAAGTCATCCAAATAACAAAATCATTATTCTCATAGTTACCTATTCTAGCTAAATGTCGTATTTTAGATCAGGACAGGTCTCTCAAAGTCTCTCGAGTCGCCGTCCTCTCAATCAGCATCGATCCTCTTGAGCAAAAGTTCAGGAAGAAGCGGCCTTAGACCCTCTCTAGTCTAACAATCTTTATACTAAAACTTACACATTAAAAGTTACAAACAAGCTCTAAACGTCCGTTGAGCAGAGCGAGCAGGAAAGGATGTTGGCTCGCAACATTTAGAAAAAACCTCCGCTCTCGAATATCTCAAAAATAAAAACACAGAAAAAGGAAGCACAAACTAAATTCGCAACATTCATGGATGCTCTTCTCCGGAATTATAGTGAAGCCCCTGCAAGTTTATCAAAATGTTCATTTGTGACAATTGTTCTCCTCCAAGGATATCTGGCGATGAGCCCAGAGCTGCTGTCCTTTCATAACTTTTAGCTCAGACAGAGGCCGAGGTCATGTTCAACCATATTCAGCGAGGCCTCTCTTCATATTTCATCTACTCAAATGCAGGCTGTAGATGTCGGCCATTTTCCAATAGGCCAAAAATGGATAACTTAATTAAAAGAAACACAAAACAACGTTACTTCATTTTAATGTTTATACAGTGTTAATCCCCACTAATACCCTTATGTGTATGTAATTATCTAGCCATTTGCGACATGAAAAAGCATTAAAGCATATTATTTTAAAGCGCAAACACATAACAAATAGCACATTAACCACACTTATTTAATTAATTTGCTCACCAACTTAGTTCACTTATTAATTTAGCCATGCAACTGCATTCCCACGTGTAATTCTTTCATTAGTAAAGTTGATTAGTCAAAACACTCGACAAAATTAATACCTAATAATTAATTCTTAGTAATTTTAATTATGACATATAGAAATATAAACTGAAGTTTGAGTTTAAAATAGAAAACCCTGCTCCAGCACCAGCAGCTTAAAAGAGCGACCTCCAATGCGAGCCCTTTTTACTCGGGGAACCACAGCAAGGAACAGCGATTCAGACCTCAAAGATCGGGCCGGATGATAAAAGGCAATCCTCCTTTGGAGGTATTTTGCTCCCGAAGCATGGAGAGCCTTATGAGCCAAAGTCAAGGCCTTGAAAACTATCCGTTTCCGGATAGGAAGCCAATGAAGTGACTGCAAAAGACCGGATGCTCTGGCTCGCCTATGTAGGCCAAAAATGGCCTGCGCGGCCGAGTTCTGGACCACCTGCAATCGTTGCAGGAGATATTCCGGTAGGCCAAGATATAGGACGTTGGAGTAGTCCAGTCTTGAACCAATTAAGGCCTGCACCGTCGTCTTCCTATGATCTTCTGACAGCAAGGGAAGAAACTTGCGGAGCATCCTAAGGAGGCCAAAACATGTTCCCGTAAGACCAAGAATCTGAGATCTTAACGTCAGGCCATTATCAATCCTGATCCCCAAATTCTTAGCTAGCTGGGACGAGCACGCTGGAGGAAACATATTAACAGGCCACCACTCCTGCCAGTCTGGGTCAGATGAGCATCCGAAGAAGAGTACCTCAGATTTATCTGAGTTGCACTTGAGGCTGTTAAGCTGGAACCATTTAAAAACAGCCCCAAGGCACTCACGGATACTCTCTCCATAGGTCCCCTTCAAGGGAATCTGACCACTCATATCACTCTGGCAGGGAATCTGTCCTGCAGAGGAACTTATATCTTCCTAGAAGAGAAACCTCCTCTGAAAGAATGTAAAAACTGCTACAGTATGAGGAAGCAAGAGTTGCCCTCAAGAACAAGCAGTTGGCATTAGATAGAAAAGCCTTTGAGCTCCAGAAAGCTTCTAGAAAAGAGGGGTTAGAACCCCCTGGTGGCAGCAACAGTGTCCCTAGAGTCAGAGATTACATTCCAGACCATAGGAACCTGTCCAAGGTTGTTCCTCCTTACCAGAGTGGGGATGATATCCACAAATGGATAACTGCTATGGAGAGGGCCTGTAGAGTACAACAGGTCCCCCAGAAACAGTGGACAGCAATCTTGTGGCTCTCCTTTTCTGATAAAGGTAGAGACAAGCTCCTCACTGTTAGAGAAGAGAATGCTGATGATTATGAAGTCCAGAAGAGTGCATTAATAGATGGGTTTGGCGTAACCACTGAACAGTACAGGTTGAAGTTCAGAGACACCCAGAAAGCACAGACTCAGGACTGGACTGACTTTGTTGATTGTGCAACCAAGGCTCTGGAGGGTTGGCTGGTTGGTAGTAGAGTTACTGATTTTAAGGGATTGTATAATCTTATGATGAGAGAACAGATCCTTAATAATTGCCAACACCAGTTGTTGCATCAATACTTGGTGGACTCTGATCTGACCTCTCCCCAAGAATTGGGAAAGAAGGCAGACAAATGGGTCAGAACCAGGGTGAGGCAGAAAACCCAGAACCAAGGGGGTGACACTAGGAAGCAAGATCCTAAAGGCTCTGAGAAAGGTGGGAATGAGTCAAAAGACCAGAAGTCTTCACAAGGGCCCCAAAAATCTGCATCTGGAGGGGATTCACAGTCTAACAAAGGGAAAGGCCAAAAGAAGCCCTGGTGCAAATTCTGTAAACAGAAAGGGCACTGGACTTCTGACTGTAACAAGTCCAAAGACCAAACCACCACCACTCCTGCCCCTAAGGCAACTGTTTCCCCTAGTACAGCTACTGGTGGAGGTGGTAATCAGAATAAGGGTGTAGTAGGGTTGACCCTGGGTTCTGAAGTGGACTCTGGCCCAGTCAGAGTACCCACTCAGGCATTGCTAATTTGTGATGTCCTAGTGAGCCCCAGTAATCTGGGCAAATACAAACAGCAGCCTGTAATAAATGGCAAACAGGCTTTGGCATTCAGGGACACAGGTGCTAGTGTCACCATGGTGGCAGAGGATCTTGTGGACCCTGGGCAGATCATCCTGGGTGAAATGTACCAGGTTACCAATGCAAGCAATGTCAGGACCAACCATAGTCTGGCAGTTGTGAATTTCTCCTGGGGAGGGGTAACAGGCCTTAAGAAGGTTTATAGTCAGTGCAGACCTCCCTGTCGAATGTATTTTGGGCAATCATCTAGAGACTTCAGCCTAGTCTGAACTTGAAGTAGAGTTATGGACTCATGCTGAGATGTTGGGCATACCTACAGAGGTATTTGCTGTGACCAGGTCACAGGCCAAAATGCATAAAGCTGAACCAGCTCTGGATCCTGAAACTATGGACCATATGCTACCCAAGAGGAGGAGCAGTAGGGTTAAGGCAGTGCCTTCCCCTCTGTCTCAGATCCCAGATTCCCCTCCTGAGGGAGGAGAAGCAGATCCTGAAGAAGGAACTGCCCCAGAGGGACTTGAACCTGATCAGGTTGAGTTCTTGGGGGCAGGGGGCCCTTCTAGGGAAGATCTGAGCAAAGAGCAACAGTGCTGCCCCTCTCTTGAACCCCTCAGACAGCAGGCTGCTGCTGAGGCTGCTGGGAGTGCTAGTGGGTCCCATAAAGTTTATTGGGATGAGGGACTCCTATATTCTGAGGCTAGAGATCCTACCCTTGGAGCCACCAGGAGGTTGGTAATACCTCAGAAGTTTAGGGGCTTCCTCTTGACCCTAGCACATGACATCCCTTTAGCAGGACACTTGGGCCAAAACAAGACCTGGGACAGGCTTGTTCCACATTTTCATTGGCCACATATGTCAGAGGACACCAAGGAGTTTTGTCGCTCCTGTGTAACTTGCCAAGCCAGTGGCACGTCAGGTGGCACAACAAAGGCTCCCCTGATACCACTACCTGTGGTTGGGGTACCCTTTGAAAGGGTAGGGATTGACATTGTTGGTCCCCTTGACCCTCCAACAGCATCTGGGCACAGGTTTATCCTGGTGGTAGTGGACCATGCCACCAGGTACCCAGAAGCAATTCCCCTGAGGACCACCACAGCCCCTGTGGTGGCAAGAGCCCTCATTGGAGTTTTCTCCAGAGTGGGTTTCCCAAAGGAGGTCATATCGGACAGAGATACCAACTTGATGTCAGGATATCTAAAAGCAATGTGGAAGGAGTGTGGTGTAAATTATAAATTCACTACCCCCTATCACCCACAATGCAATGGGTTAGTTGAACGCTTCAACAAAAGCCAAAACCCTTAAAGGCCTCCCAGAAAAGCTTAGACGAAAATGGGACCTTTTACTTCCCTGCCTTCTGTTTGCATACAGGGAGGTTACACAGAAGGGGGTTGGTTACAGCCCATTTGAAATTCTGTTTGGGCATCCTGTAAGAGGTCCATTATGTTTGGTGAAGGAGGGCTGGGAGTTACCTCTCAAACCTCCAAAACAGGATGTGATGGACTATGTACTTGGTCTCTGCTCCAGGATGGCCGAATACATGAAGAAGGCAACTAAAAACCTGGAGGCCAGCCAAGAACTGCAAAAAACTTGGCATGACCAAAAGGCTGTGCTGACTGTGTACCAATGAGAAACAAAACTTCCTACACTGTATGATTTAAATTAAAGGCAATATGTCCATATAATAAAATAATACCCACAGTCAACGGTATATAAAACTATAATATTTCATTTATTAATGGCTTTTGTCATTTTTTTTATATAAATTTATCATTTTTTGAACAATTTTCATTGTAATACATATAATATGGTTCACATCAAACTGTTGAAGCACAATCTATGATTAATTGTACAACCAGGTCAAAAATAGAAAATCATATGTACAACATATATGACACACAATTAACAACAATAAATCTGCAACTCAGAACAATGACAATGTGTAGTCAGTTAAAATCATTGGTTGTAAAGTTTATACATAGGACCAACGCCTACGCGCGTTTCGGAGCTCAAGAAGTGGTCTTTAAAGGCTCCTTCTTCAGGGCGTGTATCTGTGGTCTTTTTAGAGGAGAAAAAAGGGGCTTCAAGATCTAGTTTGATGCACAACACTCCTATGTTTAGAGTTAAACAATAAGTTTTGACAGCCGTAGGTCTGTGGGTATAAAGAAATCACAATAAGTGATTAGGAATATTATTTAACTTCCTTTGACTTATTTAAAACAGAGAGGCGAGCAGGAGCTGTAGAATAAGTAAAAGGGTAAAGATCTTGATGTGCATCCGTGATAAAAACAAACACCGAAATGCCAGAATTTGTGTGAAGAAATGTCATTATAGTTACCAAACCACCTGAGTACAAAAAGGTAAAAAATCTCAAAGAAAAGGAAAAATTGGAAAGATTAGGAGAGAATAAAAGGTTATATTGACAACATACTTGCCAATGGCAGATTCTTACACACGAGGAAACCAAAAACGAACTTTCCTATATCTTTGGTGTTGATATTTTAATACACTACAATGAGAAAGAAACAATCACTGTAATGACATAATGGGAAACTCAAACGTCTGCACTGAGTAACAAGGCAACTACGGAGGAAATTCTTCTTCTTATATGTTGCAATTTAGGCAAATAACTATACACCGTGTAGTAAAGGATCTTTATCTGCTGTGCCTCTTACAGAGGTTTATAGATGGCCGGTTAAACTAACTAGCAATGAGGACAGAATACTCATCTATGTCTCTCGCTATACAAGAGACTAGAGGTAATGAACAGAACATAGATGGTGTATTATAGGCATATCGGGAATTAGATATAGGTACCCTATATACGCCTAAGGGAACAATAGTATAGTTGTAAAATATATCAGTCTAATGAATTGAATTGAAATTCAAAACAATTATGCATAAGTTGGTTTTTAGTCTGTATGATAAAGTCAACGGAACCTGGTGGGGTGTATACATTAATTATAAGTTCAAGAGATGTAAAGGGAGGCAAACGAATTACCTGTCCGTCTCAATCTATCAGTCCTATTGAAGACGGGATACTCTCGGGTATGAATCCAGTTTACCGCGTACGCTTTCGCACTCTAAAGGGCAATCTATAATGAGATTACAAAGGGATTGCATGTAGTATTCGAATGGCTACATCATTAACGTTTCTTTAAGCGCCATAGAGGCTGGAACTAGTGCGTTGCGCTTCTTACCGAACAGTTAAGCTGTCGCTTGTCAACGATTCCAAAATATTCGTATTAGATCAAAGTGAATGGAGCCTGGCGGTAATCTTATCCGGTTTTCCAGGGGCTTACGAGAGCGTTTCTTAGAAGTTAGGCTTTAATGCTTTTCTTTATGTCTGCTCTCATAAAGATGGTCTGCAATAAAATTATATTTAATTTAGAGATCCAATACTAGACTAGAAATATAGACGATCGCGTAATAGCATAAGGTATAGCGTATAGCTCTTACCCGTTAGTTCTGAAATGATTTATAATGTATTCCATGGTTCGCCTTCTCCGAGGTGAATGAGTGAAGCCTGGCGTTTCCCTTATACGGAGAGTCCGGAAGTGATCACCTAGTCATGGGCATTAAAATAGGACTAAGTGCGAGACGAGGAGAGTCCGGAAGTCTTCATGTAATAATAGCCGCTGAAATAGGACTAAGTACGAGACGGGAAAAGCCTTTCACTGGTATATTCCCTGTCCTAATTGCGGGCCATATAGTCATTAGTGGCGGCAGACATATTTGTAGAGACAAAAAAATTCTCTACATATGCTTAACAAAACACACAGTGATTTTATCTTATCCAATAAGTCCATAAAAGAAGTCAATCCAAGATGGGGGACAGGAGTAGGGGCCACTCAGTCTAGGGACCACTTAAAAGTCCACCTCAAATTTAGCCCTAATATAAGTAAATCCAAAATAGAATTTCTAGATATCTGGATACAAATTATTGATGCTAAAATTGAGGTGAGTCTGTATACCAAACCTACTGCGAAAAATACTCTACTTCAGTACTCCAGCTTTCATCCGCGCAGCCAAAAGGATAACATCCCTTTTAGCCAATTTTTACGGCTACGCAGGAATTGTACTACTATATCTAATTACGATATACATGCAGAGGAACTTAAACAGAAATTTGCAAGCAGAGGTTATCCCTTTAAGCTCATTAAAGATGCTTATAAAAGAGCAAAATATCACGATAGATCCATATTGCTGCAACCTAAAGAGCCTAAAACTGATGAGAAATTGGTTTGTGTGACTACCCACTCCAATATCGATCACAAAATCAGACAAATTATCAACAAAGAATGGCATATTCTTAATACGGATTACACCAAGAAGAGCTTCCCGAGACCTATTTTTGCATTTAGACGCAACAAAAATCTAAGAAACTCTTTGGTCAAAGCAAAAATACCCACCACTAATCCATTTGTACAAAAATCTATTACTGGAACTCAAACAATTAGTGGTACCCACAAATGTGGGAGTTGCCACGCATGCCAGCATGCCATGGTGACTGATGAATTAATCTGGGACAAACAGACGTACAGATTTAAAAACATGACTAATTGTCGTACTAGACATGTTGTCTATCTTATCCTTTGTCCTTGTGGCAAAGGATATGTTGGAGAAACCAGTAGAGAATTTCGCGTACGTTTTAGTGAACATAAGTCAGCAATACTCAACAAACGTGAGGGAGCGCCACTGGTGGCCCATTGGATTGAGAAACATCATAGTATCTCAGAACTCAGGTGGCTAATTTTGGAACATGTACATCCCCTCAACAGCCTCAATGTGGATGCAATCAGACGTAAAAGAGAGGTTTTTTGGATATATGTCCTTAAGACACAAGAAAAAGGTCTTAATGAACACCTTCCCTGGGAAAACGCGATTATATAATATCTACTATTGGTTCCATCTACTGTAACAGAGGGGAAATTACCAATTTCTTCTACCCATTTGGTCCTATACCCATATTTTCTACTTAATTGTAGATAGAGGGGAAATTACCTGTTCCTCTTACTCATTGGGTCCCATACCCATTCCTCCTACCCATTTGGTCGTAGTAATTATACAAATACTGAACTGACAGATACATATAAATCCTTTAAACCACCTCCAAGTAGAGGCATCCAGCCAAAAAAAAGGGAATGCCTTTGGAGATATGTCCTATAGATCCATAATCAACTCGACAGTTGGGAAATGATGACAATATAACATCATGTTTGGGACTTACCTATTGCAAACAGAGGGGATAATACCTGTGTCACCCTACCAATGCCCCCGTCACACTTATTTACTACCGATTTAAGTGTATCCGAAAAGATATTAAAATAACTTTTAGGAACCACTATCAGAGGGACGTTTTTGTTTCCTTATTAGGTTATTACATTTCAGGTTTACATACCTGCTCCCTCTACAGCTGTATTTTAGTGGCCGCCCGAATATTTTTTCGGCCCCTACTTTTAAGTGGTCCCTAGACTGAGTGGCCCCTACTCCTGTCCCCCATCTTGGATTGACTTCTTTTATGGACTTATTGGATAAGATAAAATCACTGTGTGTTTTGTTAAGCATATGTAGAGAATTTTTTTGTCTCTACAAATATGTCTGCCGCCACTAATGACTATATGGCCCGCAATTAGGACAGGGAATATACCAGTGAAAGGCTTTTCCCGTCTCGTACTTAGTCCTATTTCAGCGGCTATTATTACATGAAGACTTCCGGACTCTCCTCGTCTCGCACTTAGTCCTATTTTAATGCCCATGACTAGGTGATCACTTCCGGACTCTCCGTATAAGGGAAACGCCAGGCTTCACTCATTCACCTCGGAGAAGGCGAACCATGGAATACATTATAAATCATTTCAGAACTAACGGGTAAGAGCTATACGCTATACCTTATGCTATTACGCGATCGTCTATATTTCTAGTCTAGTATTGGATCTCTAAATTAAATATAATTTTATTGCAGACCATCTTTATGAGAGCAGACATAAAGAAAAGCATTAAAGCCTAACTTCTAAGAAACGCTCTCGTAAGCCCCTGGAAAACCGGATAAGATTACCGCCAGGCTCCATTCACTTTGATCTAATACGAATATTTTGGAATCGTTGACAAGCGACAGCTTAACTGTTCGGTAAGAAGCGCAACGCACTAGTTCCAGCCTCTATGGCGCTTAAAGAAACGTTAATGATGTAGCCATTCGAATACTACATGCAATCCCTTTGTAATCTCATTATAGATTGCCCTTTAGAGTGCGAAAGCGTACGCAGTAAACTGGATTCATACCCGAGAGTATCCCGTCTTCAATAGGACTGATAGATTGAGACGGACAGGTAATTCGTTTGCCTCCCTTTACATCTCTTGAACTTATAATTAATGTATACACCCCACCAGGTTCCGTTGACTTTATCATACAGACTAAAAACCAACTTATGCATAATTGTTTTGAATTTCAATTCAATTCATTAGACTGATATATTTTACAACTATACTATTGTTCCCTTAGGCGTATATAGGGTACCTATATCTAATTCCCGATATGCCTATAATACACCATCTATGTTCTGTTCATTACCTCTAGTCTCTTGTATAGCGAGAGACATAGATGAGTATTCTGTCCTCATTGCTAGTTAGTTTAACCGGCCATCTATAAACCTCTGTAAGAGGCACAGCAGATAAAGATCCTTTACTACACGGTGTATAGTTATTTGCCTAAATTGCAACATATAAGAAGAAGAATTTCCACCGTAGTTGCCTTGTTACTCAGTGCAGACGTTTGAGTTTCCCATTATGTCGTTACAGTGATTGTTTCTTTCTCATTGTAGTGTATTAAAATATCAACACCAAAGATATAGGAAAGTTCGTTTTTGGTTTCCTCGTGTGTAAGAATCTGCCATTGGCAAGTATGTTGTCAATATAACCTTTTATTCTCTCCTAATCTTTCCAATTTTTCCTTTTCTTTGAGATTTTTTACCTTTTTGTACTCAGGTGGTTTGGTAACTATAATGACATTTCTTCACACAAATTCTGGCATTTCGGTGTTTGTTTTTATCACGGATGCACATCAAGATCTTTACCCTTTTACTTATTCTACAGCTCCTGCTCGCCTCTCTGTTTTAAATAAGTCAAAGGAAGTTCAATAATATTCCTAATCACTTATTGTGATTTCTTTATACCCACAGACCTACAGCTGTCAAAACTTATTGTTTAACTCTAAACATAGGAGTGTTGTGCATCAAACTAGATCTTGAAGCCCCTTTTTTCTCCTCTAAAAAGACCACAGATACACGCCCTGAAGAAGGAGCCTTTAAAGACCACTTCTTGAGCTCCGAAACGCGCATAGGCGTTGGTCCTATGTATAAACTTTACAACCAATGATTTTAACTGTCTACACATTGTCATTGTTCTGAGTTGCAGATTTATTGTTGTTAATTGTGTGTCATATATGTTGTACATATGATTTTCTATTTTTGACCTGGTTGTACAATTAATCATAGATTGTGCTTCAACAGTTTGATGTGAACCATATTATATGTATTACAATGAAAATTGTTCAAAAAATGATAAATTTATATAAAAAAAATGACAAAAGCCATTAATAAATGAAATATTATAGTTTTATATACCGTTGACTGTGGGTATTATTTTATTATATGGACATATTGCCTTTAATTTAAATCATACAGTGTAGGAAGTTTTGTTTCTCATTGGTCTTTCTCCCTGAAGTCTTCCTCGCTTATCAATATACTCAGGGTCCCTCTTTTGTTACTGACTGACTGTGTACCAGCCAGGCCAGAAAGTGTGGGTGTTGGAGCCTGTGGCCCCAGCAGCTCTTCAAGACAAGTGGAGTGGCCCCCATACAATTGTTGAGAAAAAGGGATAAGTCACCTATCTGGTGGATCTTGGAACTCCCAGGAGCCCCCTTAGGGTGCTCCATGTCAACAGATTGAAACCATATGTTGACAGGGCTGACATTGGCTTGCTCAGGGCAACTGATGAGGAACAGGAGCAGGAGAGTGACCCTCTCCCTGACCTGCTCTCACAGAACCCTGATGATGGGTCAGTAGATGGTGTTGCTTTGGCAAGCAGCCTCACTGATCATCGGCAAACTGAATGCAGACAAGTTTTGCAACAGTTTAGACATATGTTTAGCCTGACCCCTAGTCAGACTTCCTGGTGCACCCATGAAGTGGACACTGGAGACAGTCTGCCTGTCAAGAGTAAAATCTACAGGCAACCTGACCATGTCAGGGACTGTGTCAGGACTGAAGTTCAGAAAATGTTGGAACTAGGTGTGATTGAGCCTTCAGATAGCCCTTGGGCTAGTCCAGTAGTCCTAGTACCCAAACCTCATACCCAGGGTGGTAAGAAAGAAATGAGTTTTTGTGTAGACTACAGAGGCCTCAATGCAGTCACCAGGACTGATGCCTATCCAATTCCCAGGGCAGATGAACTGATTGATACTTTGGCCTCAGCCAAGTATCTGAGTACATTTGACCTAACAGCTGGCTACTGGCAGATCAGGTTAGCTGAGGATGCCAAGGCCAAAACAGCATTTTCAACCCCTGGTGGGCACTACCACTTTGTGGTGATGCCCTTTTGTTTGAAGAATGCACCTGCCACTTTTCAGAGGTTGGTGAACAAAGTTCTAACAGGTATGGAAACTCATTGCTCAGCTTATCTAGATGATGTTGCTGTCTTTAGTTCCTCCTGGCAGGATCACCTGGTCCACCTCAGAAATATTTTGGACGCTCTGCAAAAAGCAGGCCTCACAAAACAATGCCACTAAGTGCCAGATAGGGCAGAGTCAGGTTGTGTTCCTGGGCCACCTTGTAGGTGGAGGCCAGGTTCAGCCTTTACAGAGCAAAATCCAAACCGTCATGGAGTGGGTTGCTCCAACCACCCAGACACAGGTGAGAGCCTTTTTGGGCCTGACTGGGTACTATAGGAGGTTTGTTAAGGGATATGGATCTATAGTGACCCCCTTAAATGATCTTACCTCAAAGAAAATGCCAAAAAAGGTTCAGGGGACAGCTAGCTGTCAAAAGGCATTTGAAGTCCTAAAGCAGGCCATGTGCACTGCCCCCATCTTACAGAGTCCAGACTACACCAAAAAGTTCATTGTCCAAACAGATGCTTCTGAGCTGGGAGTGGGAGCTGAACTGAATGATGAAGGTCAAGACCAGCCAGTAGCTTTTATAACCAGAAGGATGACCCCTAGAGAGAAACGTTGGTCAGCTATAGAGAGGGGGGCCTTTGCTGTGGTGTGGGCCCTGAAGAAGCTGAGGCCAAACTTGTTTGGCACTCACTTCATAGTTCAGACTGACCACAAGCCCATCCTATGGCTTAAACAGATGAAAGGTGAAAACCCAAAACTTTTAAGGTGGTCCATTTCCCTACAGGGGATGGACTATACAGTGGAACATAGACCTGGGAGCCAATATGCCAATGCAGATGGACTCTCAAGGTATTTCCACTTAGAACACGAAGACTCAACTGGTCAAGGTTATTTTAGTGTCTCTGCGTTTTGGGGGGGGCTGTGTAGGAGAGTAGGATCTGCACTTATGTTGCCCCCACTTTTTTTCTGATGTTTACACTGGTTTCTGGCTATAGTCTGGCTGGGTCCCTGCTAATCAGGGCCCCAGCCTCTCTGTTCTCTCTAAACAACTTGGAGTGCATATTAGATACACTAGTGATTGGATACTGTGGTACCTTATGAGTCCCTAGTATATGGTACCTTAGGTACCAAGGGCATAGGTACTTCACAGGCCTACCAGGGGCTGAAGCATGTATTATGCCACCCCTGGGAAGCAGACTAAATCTGACACCACAGGCCTGCTACTGCAGCCTGAGTAAGGTAGTGTTAGCACTCCTCACTGAGGTATAGGTTCCCTATATTTCACCTTACACACACATATAAACCTATCAGTCACACCTAAGGCAGGCCCTAACAATCCTGAGGGCAGGGTGCTTGGTTTCCATGTAAGGGGGTGCCTCTGCCTGAGCAGGGCCCCTCTGAGTCTATTCTCTGTAACTGTTTGTGGATGTGGTTAAACCATATACTCTTATGTGCATTATAACCTCGCGGTAAATGCTAACTCTGGGATGGCTGCATCAAAACATGTCGTATTTGGTGTCAAACGCTTTGGAATCATACCCCCACACCAGTAACTGGTGTGGGAGTATGATCCCACCCTTCTAGAGGGATAGATATGTACCTACTGTGGAAACACAGAAGAATCCTGAAAGAGCCCTGGCATCACACAATGGATGCCACCAGCACAGACACTGGGCTGCCCTCCTGCTGCTGAACGAAATTCGCAGTGGAGGAGGCCCAACAATAGGCATCCTGTCACAGGGAGGTGTAACCACCTTCCAGACAGGATTTATTGTATTGGGGCTGGGTGGGTGCACTCCTAGAGTGCTTTGAAGTCCTGCACTGGGGGAGCACTGGGGGAGCAGTAGGCTCCTCTGTGCATATGCCAGCTCAAACCGGTTCAGGGGTTACCAGCCCCTGCTCTGGCACGAAACTGGACAAAGGGAAGTGGGTGTAGCCACCCACTCCCCTGACCCTCCCATAGGAGTGGTCATAGAGCTAGTCCCTCCCTTTCTTTTAGTATAAGTTAGAGAACCCTTGCCATTGCAAACTAGATATCCCTGGACGACACTCTGAAGAAGAATCCTGGACCTTTGACGGTCTACTACATTTGGAAGACTGAAGAATCTCCCTTGGAGTCAAGGAGTGGCTCCCCTGCTTGACAGGCACCAAAACTTTGCATCAACGGTCGCAATCTTCCCCACTCCTGCCAGAGTTCGAAGTCCCTGCAGCCCCGGAAGTGGATTCTCTAACTTCTCGACGGCTGGGTGAGTCCCTCAGACCTTGCTGTTCTGCACCGCTAACTCTCTTCACATTCCACAAGACTTGCTGTTGCCAAGGCTTGTTGGCTCCAATCCGGTTGCCGACACTGCAGTAAGCTGCAGACTTTGTGGGACACTCCGAATCCAGCTCCTGGTTGTCGTCGACGCCTCCTGGACCTCGTGGCTGAAGAGTCAAGACACCCATGATCACCTGAAATCACCCGACATCTGTGGGCATCCAGCTTCCTGGCCCCGGGTCACTGGATAGTGACCTTGAACACTGTCTTCTCTGCTTTCAGGTCTTCTTTCTTCAGAATCCAGCCTTGGATTCCACCGGACACTTCTCCTGTCTTCACAAGCAGCAAGTCTTCTTTGGCTCCCATTGAAAACGACGCCGCGACCCGACACCAAAAGACACCTCTGCACCCAGCTTCCCTGGGTGAGGTAACTCGTGTATTCCGGTGCTCCTGGGTGTGTTGGCTCTAGAACTACTTAACCTGTAAGTGACTTGCTTGTAGACTCTCCCGAAGTATCCTAAAACCTTAAAATTCCAACCGCGACTTGCTCCATTGAAGTCTATTGGGATCTGCGGCTGTGTTCTCACACTGCATGCGTCTCCCGTAGGTCCTTTACTTACCTGCCTTGGGTGGATTAGTGAGGCCCCAGCGCTTCTGAAGACCTTAGGCCTTCGCCCTTCTCAAGTCGTTCTTCTTATACCTCTTTTTTAGTATATGGTCTGGTACACCTCTAGGGCCCCAGCCATATAAGTGCTTAATTTGTTGAGAAATGTTGATTTGTGCATATGTCCTTGACTTCTAATCTCATAAAGAGATTAGTAGAGTGTGTCTAGTAATAAATACATATATATTTTATATATATACCTGTGTGGTGTCCTTTCATTTAGTGATTCAAGAGATTATAAGGTAAAACAAGCTGCTTTACATTCCTCTGAGACTTAGCCTGAAGGCTGCACTCCACAGCTACCACTAGGATAGCTTTCTTTAAAAGGTTGTCTTAAACCTGTCTACCATAACAGTTGAATTGTACTGGTGCAAGGTGGCCTCTTTAACTAGTGACCAGCATATACCAGGCCAACTTCTCACAAATGTACCATGCATTCAAAGCACAGCAGCACATGTGGTAGTACTTGCTCCTTCATTATTGAAATATGGCATACATTGTGGAACAGAAAAATTAAAATCATTGTCCCGGAAATCAGGAGCAGGACCAGTGGAAGACCTCCAAAAATGCTTCAGAGCATGGAGTGCATTGAGGATGGAATGACTCCAAAAACTGTCAGGCAGGTGCTAACTAAACCAGAGCTTATACCTTTAAAAAGGTTTGCTATTCCCACAGTACCAGACATGTTAAAAATGTGATGCACCAGCTCTTCAAAATGCAGTGGAAAGTTAGTGTGGCATAAACACTGCATCTCTGAAGAGGACCTTGCAACTTGAAGAATAAACATCTCCTTTGCAAATGTTAGGGCCACATCCTTCGTAAACAGTAAGGCTTTCAATTTGCTCAAGCCATCAAAGTGCACATTTGAAAGATTTATTGAAGGCCAAAGCACTGCCCCCTAACTGTATGGGCAAGTGGAAACAGTACTTGTGTACAACAAGTGACAATGGAAGAAACCCTTACCAGATAAGCAACCCCTGGTTTCCTCCCACAGCAACCTTGATCATTCAGCATCAAGTAACTCCCATTAGGGAACAATCTGAACGTCAATCGTATCACAGCCCCTGAGGAACCATTCAAGTATCGAGATAAGTTTGCCACAGAAGCATCACAGGCCCAGTGAAGTGAAACGGTCCTTGCACTCTAAGGTCCACATAAAGCATTCCTGCAGTCTGAACCACTGTGAAAAACTTCAGTTTCCTTATTTCAACACTGACATCTGAAAGGTAGTTCCCAATACTTGTGTACAAGCCCTTTCCTTAACGCTCCATATATGCCTGTTTGGCGGTATTACAGAAAGTACTGAAAATTAAATGTTAAAATTGACAGAGTGATGTATCCGCGGATTATCCAATCCTCCTATAGTGTTTCAGCAAAGGTGAAAGGTAATCTCTCTAGTTTCTCTACCTGTAACTTAGTGTAAGTTGCATCTTTGCATGCCATGAGTATTTGTTGTTTTGTAAGGTGGCATGGGGAAAACAAATTTGTGGCATTAATATGTCGCCATGGCACGTGGCCAGTATGTTGGGTTTGCAGTGTCCAGCTCAATAGCAGAATAGACTTAAGCTGTGATTAGCCATGTTGTAATGCAGACATGTCTTGTTGAATAATGTTTATTGCAGATGATACTATGTTTCCTAAATAACACATTCTGGAGGACAAGTTGGTGATACCATTGTCAACCACTGCTAGAGCCATTTCTAAATTGACCCTGTTAATTCTGTGCAGGCTTTTAGCAGCCTTCTGCTGAGAAACTTTCAATATTTCATTGTATATTGCATGCAAGAAGCATTTTTGACGTGGTTTTTGAGGACCTAATAAAAAGTCCCTTAGTTCCAGTTCATCAGATAGAAGGGACAAGTGTTGTAGACAATATTGAAGTTTGTAGCCAATCAACGCACAACTTCCCAACACTGTAAGTTGTCATCACCCCGAGTGTTCAGACTGCATATATAACACAAGTCAGGCCTGCTGATTTTAAAACCCTCTCTGTTGTCTAGGAATCGTACCAGACATCCGTTTGTGTCTAACGGCCAAAATAACCATCCCTTCCAATTGGGGTCTGATTAACTGTACGTGCCATTGCGTAGCATGGTGTCTAATGTTTCCTCCCTGTATTTTGTTAAAAGTGTGAATGTGGGAACGCGTGGTCTGTTCAAATCTTTTAGCTTAGCTAATCCAAGACATGACATTTGTAGCACAGTTTTGTTCAGAAAAATCATCTGTTATCCTATGAGACATGCGCTAAACAAAGCCTCAATTCCCCAAATCTGCTGGTCTTACTCTTTAGTCCCGTAAATGTATTTTATATCACTAGCATCCCTCCAAAAGGCAAAACCTTGTACAGACAGCTGGGAAAGAAAAGAAGCAGAGTATATCAGCTTGGTGTTGGTCAGCATAATTTTCTTTGCAGGCAAAGGTGCAAGCATATGGTAATAACAGGCTGGGCAAGATGTTTCAGAACCATAAAAATAAGCAAACTTTGGTGCAAATGTTTTTTAACTACCCTGTGGTGGTGTAGGGCAATATTCCCATTGTTTGTAATTGAAAACAGCACATGGAGTACTTGGAAACAAAACATTTAATCATATATAGATTTACCTTCATACAATTCATCTGATGAAAAAACAGTAGAATTCTCTAGATCTTCTAGCATTTCCTGCACTGTATCAATGTCCAAAAGTCAGAAACAGTACTTGGGAAAATGACATAATTCAATGATACTTTAAACAAGTATGAAATTTGTAAAAGTTCAGTGGGTTTATAAACATCATATGATCTATTTTCACAAACAATCCCATCAGGAACTGGAATGTTCACTAGGGAAAGGTCTTTTCGTTCTCAGTGTGATAATGAATGTGGTTTGAGAACCAAGTTCACCAGTTATATTGCAGAGCAACCTGGGAGATATTGTCTATTCAGAAGAAGGAAAAAGACTGACGCAAAACCAATCCAGAGGCCAGGAAAAGTAAGAAAATTATAACTCAAAGTTGTTACAATAAAGAAAAAAAGTAGGTCCCTTTCAGCCAAAGATAGAACACGCACTTTCAACCTAAACAGCAGAAGTGGCGGTGGGTCAGATGAATCTGAAGAGAAATCATCAAAGTTGATGAAGTAGCTACAGTCAGTCCAATCTATTTTTGCAGCTCAGCAGGTTTAGTAGAACTAGGAGATGACTCGATCTGTGGTATGTTGATAGAACCCATGTGGCTTACTGTTGAGAATCGGCCATATAATGTGCTTTGATCAGATCAATAGAGTCAAATATTTTGTCTTTGCGATCGGCAAGACACAGAAGTACAGTTCTGGTTCCTTCAACAGTCAGGACAGATACAGGCCCAAATTATTGCTAGCCCACAATTTTGACACAATTCCCTGACCAGATCTCCAACATTCGGGACCCAGCCAGTCCTTGCCGGTACTTCTTTCACTTCCCCATTATGGTGCGTTTTACTTGGACATTGCTATATTCATCCCAAAAGCCTTTCAGTTCCTGTAAAACAGACAAACTCATTGATACCGAATGATGTTTCCGCCACCACTGTGCTTGGATTGTCGAGGTCAGGGACCCACATCTTTACACCAAACAGGATTTCATAGGCAGTCCAATCACCCAGGGATTGTCTAGGCAGGTTGTTTAGTCCCCTCTGGACCCCATATAAGTAATGGACCGAACTGCGACCTTAGCCTTGTACCCTATCTGTTAAGACTGTTTAAGTCACAGATTTTCACTACCAAATTTACCTCAGGATGGTACAGGGAAGAGAAACGCAGGGTCACACCCACACTTCCCATGCGATGTACTCGTAAACCTCATCTTGTGATAAATTAATGCAGCTTTACCCATTTACACAATAAGGTTGCACCAACATTAACAGAGAGTAATCAAACACAACAGTGTGCCCCTAATGTTACCAACTTGCAATTTCATGATGAGCATTCGTATTGTAGTTCACAGATATCAGTCCCATATCAGCAGCAGTGTTGAAACTCAGCAAACAGGCACTTGAAGCTACTCCTTCAAGTACATTTATAGGTGCTTGTACCACTGTTTTCTTATGCTTCATCGTGGCTACAAAGGAACCTTGACTCTATGAGAGTATTGAAGCAGCCCATGTGGACAATTACCTTTTTGAGTTTGTAAGTTGTGGTAATGGAGACAATTCTTTATACTTCTCCTCAGGCATGATATTTATCGACACACCGATGTCAATTATGAATGATATTGAACACCCATATATCTTTAGAGTGATCTTCGGACAATGTTTGAATGTTTTTGGTCCTTTTTCATGCATATTTTTCTTCACTTTGGAATTATCCTCACATTTGACTAGACCCATATATGCATGCCTTTTTTAAGTAAACATCGACATTACACAACTGTCAATGTCACTTTTGCTGGAAACTGAAACTGAGGAACTCTTCGTTGATGATTTAGACGACAATAAACTTTGCTTGGTGTTGATTTGCCTCAGTTGCTGAGACCGCTTGGCCTTGTGGGAGCGCGTCAAATACCCCGGAGGCAGCGTTCGGTCAGCCATTTTGTTTTCACGCTGTGACGCATTTACTTTTCTCTTTGCCCTGCAAGTCATCATGAAATGGTTTGATCTACCACAGCCGATGCATATCTGTCCAATGGCTGGACATTTACCTTTCTGTGGAAATGACAGTCTACATCTATAACACCTTTTATTTTTCTCTGGAGACATCGCCTGGTCTCCCTTGGCCGTGTACCTTGGACTACTTTTCATGCTTCCTGACTGGTGCACTTCAGGCACCTCCTGCCTCCATGTCAGTTGCTTGACATTCAGCATTCTCTTCAGCGCAAGAAGCCTTGAGCACTTATTGTCAGCTCAGAGTTTCCTTCAGCATTCGTCATCGATAGGAATCTGACAGACATCCATCTACTACTCTGAGGCAGGTGCTTCCTCATCATTAAATTATGTGAATATACAGTTCTTTACCAGAACATCCAGTTCCTCAAAAAACTCATCAATGGTTTCTCCTGGTCTCTGGCATTCTTAAATGAATATGTATCTTTCATAATCCACATTGGCACTGGGTTAAACTTGACATTCAAGGCTGTTTTGATTTGATCAGAAATCACTTCACATTTTTGTGGTATCTTTTTCATGGCTTCTTTCACCCCTTCACCAACTATGTTCCTCAGATACTTTATAATCTTTTTATGATCCTTTTCATCTATTGCATCTATGAAATCTTCATGAGTCTTTATCCATGCAATCCATCTCTTGCTACAATTTTCTTTTTTGGCCGTAACAGATGGCGGTTTTAAGCGTACAGCAGCCCTATACACATTCATGGCCAGTATTTGTCTCTCAGGCACTACTTGTGGAACTCAATCAGGTAGAGCTTCTCTAGCGCTTTGTGACGTGCTGGCTTCAGGATCAGCCTTAATGACTTTTGGAGATTGGCTCTCACCCTGGCTCTCCAATGGAGCTCTTTAGTTGATGGCTGTCTAGGGAGTGGTTCTGAGCCCCTAACGGATAACTTTGGTGGTGGGCCGCTTCGTCTGGGGACAGCTCTGCAAGCACTACCCCACTGACCCTCTTTCTGAGTCTGGCATGTGGCATGACTATTCGTTAATGGTTTTGGTAAGTAGATAAGGTTTTGTACACTACAAGTCCATAAAAGCAGATAACATTGGTTGTCTTTGTGCTTAAATATTTCTTCACAAACACCAGGTTAATCAATGCTTCATAGCACATGAATTTCAGTTTAATTTGTAATATTTCTGTGCCCTGCTTCTGTAACCTGGTTGCATCCACGTTTAGAGTTCTTACTCCGCATAGCGTGTGGCAAAAATATGTGTAAATGTGCAGTACCTTTTATTTGCAGCCATTTCATTCAGTTCCTGGCCACCAACACGTAGACTTTAAATGTCACATTTGTGGGGCGTGGCTAGCAGCTGAAGAGAATGGTGGTGGCTAGAGAGGCTCCCGCCGTCCCGCAAAGAATCTGTAAAGAATCCTGTGCCAGAAACTAAAAAACTTGAAGCTGCTACAAGAGTGTCCACCCCCAGAGCTCACCACTATCGAAGATTGGGAGTTGGGATCCCGCAAACTCGGGAAAAGCGAGACGGCTCGGAAGACGGAGCCGGGAGTGCAACATGGCGGAATCATAGACTCCGATTGGGCTACGAAGTCCAAGACCGGCAGGAAGGCCGTGGCCAGGTACAGTGAAAGGACGCCCTCCCCTCCCCCCCACCCCACACTTGGGACGAGCCCGCCAGCCATCGCGATCAAGTATTGTAGCGGCGCTCGCACTGCCAGGGCGGGGGAGTGACCATAGGGTGGCTGGGACTGCCTCTGGGACTCTGAAAATCGAAGTCCCGGCTCCGTGGGCCCTTCGGATATACTGAGGAGTGAGCCGCGCGGGACCTGGAGGTGAGACTGCAGGGTGGCTTACCCGCTGATGGGGGAGGCCAGATCCTGCCGCGGTTGGGGTCTGGGTTGCGGCCCCCATGCCCAATGCCGGAAATACTGCCGCTAAATCCATGTGAAGGCCCCAACACATTGTGGTGTGTATGAGCGCCCCCCCCCCTCCCAGGCTAAACCCACTTTTGGCAACGAACAATGGCTCATAGCAAACGCTAATTTGTGCCGGCGGGGGGTGGAGGGGGTGATTTGCTTTGGGGATTGCTTCATGAGTGGTGGTGGAGGCACCATTGCAGGCGAGGACTGGGTGCTGAGGACCAATACTGCTGGTAGGTCTCTTATCAGACCAAAGAATATGAAGATTACACCCTGGGAGATCACCTGTATTGCCAACCATCCTCTCCATACGCTCTGAGTCCTGCTACGACCCCGGGAGGACAGACGTGTTTCTGGCGCCGCCCTGCACCCGCCTGCACCCAAGGTAGACCGCAGCCTGGACGGAAGACGCCCTGAGCTCCACAGAAGAGATAGTGGGCGTAAAAGACTCTGTCAGAGTTTTTTAAGTGGAGAGGGCACGACCAGATTGTTGGTTTATCTCCCATTGTCCAGTCCCAACAAGGTGACCTGACGCTCTGGATTTCTTAGTCGAACAAGAACCCTAATTGCACAGAAGTGAAGCCAATACACAGGGACTTCTCGTAGGCTGAGGGAAACCTGACAGGCCACCGGCGAAAATCGAATTCACTCCGGGTAGGCAGCGGGGACTACCCAGACTGTGTCCTACGCCAGATATTTCTCCCACACATTGCGACCCAACTATGGTAACAAGTAGGGGCCCGAAAACAAATTTACAAAACGAACTCGCCAAATTTGCCTGGTCCAAATCAGGAGAGGGTCGTGAAACACATCACATGGAGCCACCGGAATCGCAGGGGAACCTGGGACCGTCGTCGGAACCTACCCTGCGGGACGTCATGGCAGCCATTGGGGGCATACAGTCCTCGCTTGACTCCGTCACCACTGAGGTCTCCCTTCTGTGAGCGGACTTCCGAAAAATGGACGAGAAAGTGAAAGATCTCAAAATAGTTACGTCGTCGCTACAGGAGGACACGGCTCAACTCCAGACCCAAGTAGCTGAACTCCAAAGTCAACAAGCACGAATGGCACAGCAACTCGACAAATATGAAGGAAGAGCCCGGAGGAACAACATACAAATACTAGGGGTGCCGGAGCGGGACGAGGGGCCAGCCGCTGACCTTTATGTGGAAGACCTAATAGTGCAACACTTACAGCCCAAGAAACTGTCCAGCTATTTCTCGATCGAGAGAGCTCATAGAGTACCGGGGGGTAAATCAAAACCAGGAGCCCCTCCGAGGCCACTGATAGCCCGAGTCTTTAACTATAGAGATATGGACGCTATCCTGCAGACGGCGCAATCCAACCCACCACTTAAGCTGGACAATGCTGAAATCTCGTTTTTCCGATTTTACGGCCAAGGTCCAGGCCCAAAGACGAAGCTTCCAAGCAGTGAAGAAAGAGCTTTGAGACCGTGAAGTAAAGTATGCCATGCTCTTCCCGGCAAAACTTAGAGTGGAATCAGAGGGCAAGACATGGTTCTTCACATCGCCGGAGGACATGTGGGAGTGGTTGGAGGGGTGGCATAGAGTTGGAGGCCAGCGCCGAGAACAGAACAATGGACCAAGAACGCAGCAAGGAAACGGTGAGTCTTTACCTACGGGTGGATCTACTAGTATGAAAGGCAAGTAGTTGGAATGCGGGCATCGCGACCGCACCCCAGACTGGGACTACAAGATATGCGGCACACGTACTTGCTCCGTTTAAGTGGTGAGACAGTTCCTATGATGTTGTTAATCTGGGGGCTCTAACAAGACCTATTTTTAAATGGTTGCTGGCATAGATGCCCATACACGAACTGTGGGATTTGCATCACACACTAAGAGGTCTGGGGGACAACACAATAGCAAGGGCAGCACAAATAGTTATAGCAGGAGGGAGATAACCGACCCCATGTTTTACACTATTGTTGGGAGTGGGAGAGGCACTCTGCCTAGCTGGGGAGTGGGTAGTTTCAAATCCATGGGCAGGGGGGCTGGGAGGGGGAGGGAGGAGAGCTGGGTGTAGGGTGGTTATTTTTTCAGGAAATGTTTGATTTACGAAGTAGTGCTTGCATACTGTCACGTATTGATTATTTGGCTGACAACAGCGGTAGGGGAAGTGAGAGAAGTCACGTCTTGCTTGTTCTGATCGGTTGGATTTCTATGTACACGTCACTGCAAATATTCTGCACCTATATTATTTTCATGTCAGATGATGGGGGATAAATCAGAGTCGACGATCTCCATTCTCACATGGAAGGGTATGGGGGACAAAATTAAGAGAGGGATAGTCCAACAATATCCTAAAACGAAATGCTCCATAGTATTGCTACAGGAGACACATATGGTTGGCAACAAAAGTAAAGCCCTCACACGGTGGGGATATAAACTCCTGGTACATGCTGATCACACACGAGGGTCCTGGGGTATGGGATGCTAATAAAAAAAAGCCTAGCTCTTGTCGTTAAAAATACCTGGGCGGATCCCGGGGGTTGATTCGCTCTCCTGGAGGCTCAGTGGGAAGGGAGAGCGATTAATGTAATCTCATTGTATTTGCCACCAGCATTGGGAAAGGAAGCACTGACAGACCCTGGTCCTTGAAGGAGACTATAATATGACCATGGATGACAGCCTAGCTAGACACCCACAGCGGCTAGGTACCCGTCCAAACACACGAATGGCAGAGTTCACTACGGCCTTGGGTCTGACTGATATGTGGCGTACGCTGAAACCAAACGACACACACTACACATATTTCTCGAATGCACATGGGAGCTCATACTGAATCGACTATTTCTTGACACACATAGCCTCCATTGGGAATTTTCAGAACCCCCAAGCCCTGCTGAAAGGTATTTCCGACCATTCCCCTGTCAGAGTCGAACTTACCCACTGGGAAATACAGCCGCGGTCCACTATCACTCTTAATCAATGGTTGTTAAAAATCCCTGAAATTAAAACAGAACTGTACACGCAAACTACAAATTATTTTAAAGAGAATGTAGGGTCGGTTACGTCGGCACAAACACTATGGGAAGCCTTCAAGGTGGTCCTAAATGGCCAAGCCCTGTCCCTAAAAACGGGATATATTCAGAATAAAAATCGCCAGCTGGTCCAATTGGAAGCAGAGCTTCAGCAATTGGTGTCAGAAAATACCACCACGCCGTCAGAAGCCACGTTACACCACCTCACACTCAAGCAAGCCGAATATAAGCTAAAGGCAAGGGAGCATATGATGGCCAAGCACCTAAACACGCAGCATAGGCTTTACGAATTAGGGGATAGGGCCGGTTGGACACTGGCCTGGCTAGAAAGAAAAGATCAGGGAGACAGATGGGTCCCAAACTTGACCTTGGCTGATGGTAGAACTATAACACACCCAAAGGACATAGCGGAGGCTTTTGCGGAACACCTTGAGCAGATATGCTCTTCCTCAACTACATATGACGCGGAGGATTCCCGCCAACTTCTCTCTGATAGCAACATATCAACCCTCTCTTGAGGCCGACAAAGAGGCCCTAGAGAGTGACCTCACAGATGACGAGATTCTAAAGGCCATAAGCCTGGAAAGGTGATGAGGCCTAACGGGACTCCAATTCAATTCTTAAAAGTCACCGCCTCTCAGGTTGCCCCACACTTGCAGGCCAGGTATAATGAAAGCTATGAGCGAGGGATACTGCCTAGAGACCAGCGGTTGCCGTCCATAGCTGTGATTCGCAAACCACGTAAACCTGTTAGTAACTGCGGCTCCTATAGGCCGATCTCATTAATAAATGTGGAGGCCAAGATCGTAGCAAAAGTTCTCGCCACTAGACTGATTACAGTTATTTCATCCTTGGTTCACCCTGACCAATCTGGCTTTATGCCGGGGAGGAATACGGCTCTTAATATTTGCCGCCTACATAATGTACTCGCACGTAGGGAGTATCTAGAGGAGGATGCAGTGGTGCTATCATTGGACGCCTCCATTGCGTATGATTCTATAGAGTGGCCATACCTATTTGAAGTTCTGGTGAAAACGGGTTTTGGCCCGAACTACATGGGGTGGGTGAAACTACTTACACCGAAATACAGGGTCAAGTGAGAGTCAATAATTATACCTCACGTGTTTTCACACTGCGGAGAGGAACCCGTCAACGCTGCCCTCTTTCTCCACTGATATTCTTGCTTATGCTAGAACCGTTGGCTGCCTGGATCTGTCGGGATGTTGGGGTGAGGGGCTTGAAGTGGGTGGAGAACCAGGAGGATCGCATATCCCTATATGCAGATGACATTCTCTTATACTTGGCCTCCCCATATAAATCCATACACGGCGTCCTAAATATCTTCACAAATTTTGGGAAATATTCAGGCAATCAAATAAATTGGAGTAAATAGGTGTTGTTAGTACTTCGGGCCCAGCTCCCCATCTTCCGTCGAAATATAGGGTGGAGGTGGCAGTAGAGGGTTTCAAATACTTGGGAATATTTGCGACGTCAGTCCCAACTATATTCTACGACCGCAATCTGGCCCCCCCACTGGCACGGCTGAGGGCGGACATTAAACATTGGAGATCCCTACCTCTATCACAAGTTGGGCGCATGGCCTTGTTTAAGATGCTAGCTCTCCCTCGCTTTTTGTACATTCTTCAGAACTGTCAATACAGAGTCCCAGATGCTTATTTCCGAGCGGTGGCTGGTGAGGTGCGCACTCTGCTCTGGGACGGCAAGGCTCCCCGCATTGCTATCAAAAAACTGACGAAAGGGTGGTATGATGAATTGCCCTTCCAGATCTTCAACTCTACTACTGGGCTTCGCAATTGGTAGTGGTGAACCACTGGATGTATCGCTCCCCTGATGATCCCACCTATCTCTTGGACAAATATCAGACAGGAAGATCTGGCTACTTAGGCGCGCTATACTCGAAGGTCAAGAGAGTTCGATATTTCGGGCTCCTCTCCCACACTATAGCGATTTGGCACCAAGCGAACTCCCGATTGGGTTGGTCCAATGTTCTTACAAAAGCGGCAATGCTGTGGTATGCCCAGGGGTTGGGTTCCCTCTGCTATCAGCCCGGCTTCGGCAGATGGGATACAATTGGGATCTCAACAGTTGGGGACTTGATTAAAAAGGGGTCAATCCTGGGATTTGAGGAACTTCAGGGACAATATCAGATGGCACAAGGGGAACGGTTTAGATATTTACAAATTCAACACGCACTTACGACAGCCTTCCCAGATCCTAAGACAATACCAGAGTCGTCCCCGTTGGAGGATCAACTTCTTGATGGGCCACTACACTCAAAAGTCATCTCACTAACTTATAAAAAGCTATGTAATAACCTACCTGACGCATTCCCCAAACTTAGGGAATGGTGGCAGGGCGACTTGGGACCTATCAATGATGAGGACTGGCAGACGGCCCTGATGTCCCCCAAGGAAGCAGCAATTACTCTTCACTTTTGACTGATACAACTTAAGATCCTTCATAGATCATACCTCACAGGAGTGACCTTGGTGAAAATAGGGGCCAGGACGGACGCACTTTGTCTTAGGGGCTGTGCCCAGATGGTTACCTTTTATCATACAATCTGGGGATACCCGGCGCTTCTACACATATGGGAAGGGTCCACGACTCATATCCAGACTGCGTTAGGGAAAGAAATAGATCTCTCACCGGGGCTTGGTCTGCCTAACATTTGGGAGACAACAGACCTTACAGACACAGAACAGCAGCTAGTCACACTGGGCTATATACCCTTGCCAAACGGGAAATCGCCAGGGGATGGGGGTGGTAGACCCACCGACTATCCGGGCATGGACAAGAGAACTTGACAAATGTATGGTCACAGAAAAATAAGTATTTACGACATGTGGGTGCCCCAAGAAATGGGACAAGAAATGGGGCAAATGGAATGAATACCGGTGCATGCCATATGTCTCTCCATCGGTGGAATTAGAGCTGAGATGTACTGGAGATCGGGATGTTGTTTTTATGTAAATATCACCTTTCACCCCCTGCTACCGCAATGATGTACTATGTAACTTCTGAAATAATGATAAACAATGTATGCATACTTACTGCTGAACCTAATAAAAAGATATTTAAAAAAAAGGCACATTTTATTCATACTTAAGTGTTTTACACAGGCTGATGCTGTGCTGAGACTCCACCAGTGCCAGTGTTAATTCTGCACTACAACTGCGGAACATGTGGCATGCATGAGCAGTTTTGTGGACTAATGACAAACTCTCTGGAAGATCGTTTTCAGTGCACTGGCTTCATATACCCCATCTTGTTGCCAGTTGCAGCATCCTACCAGCCCAGGTACTTGCCAAAAACCATGCCATAATTGTACATGTCTTCATTCAGCTGCGTGTAAGTCAAAACTCAATTTTATGATCCTGCCTTCAACTCATCTCTCCAACGCTTATGTTGCACCCCTACGGTGTACAGTGGGAAACAAGAGAGTTCCAGCATTTTTTTGTTTACAAGACACTACACAGCTCAACGTGGAACACCACGTGTGATACCCGTGGCACACACAGACGCTGTAGGGCAGTGACTAAGGGCAGCAGGAATCCTACGCTCTGGTATCAGTGGTACCTTCAATGTGGCATGCCTTGCAGTGCCTGCTGTGGAGCAACCTCGTTCTTTCTTGTGCAAAGAGAGGGAGCAGCAAAGACAACCCACACCGCAAGGAGTTGCAGCTTCTACCTCTTTGCTGCTCCACCCACATGCTTTTCCCCCAAGCGTCTATGTGGCCTACATTGCATTTGTGAGCCACTCCTATAGCTCTTTCATGGATTGAAGTATTCCGAAGCAAGCAAAAATAAAAAAAACATACCCAAAATCTACATTGACGTTTCACATTATAAATATTTTTCCAGGCTAATCCTGCGTTTTACTAAGTGGTAGAGGTGATTCTGTGGCTGAGGCCTCAAATTACAGAAAGCTCGCATTACTTAAGCTCACTATCTCTTGTAAGCATATTACACTGAATTTGATGTATTGACATCTAAACACTTGCAAATGCATAAACATGAAAAAGGTTCTTCGTATTTACGCCCCAGTAACCAAGGGGTCTTTTGATGTATGTTTATATACATAGAGCCCAGCAACTACACACGGCAAGGTAACTATCTTAGATAGCAGGCATATTTTTCTCTTTTTATCTGCTACGGAAAAGCTTAATTGCATATACTGCTTACTAGCAAAGCCTCTCAGACAAACTAGAAATGCTTTTCAAGTGTACTTCACCTGAAGCAGCGAGAAACGTCTAGCCGACGTCTAGCCCAAAGCGCATTGAAAGCTGCCCTGCAGTCTGCGACACGCATGAAGCAACCACATTCATTGTCAAAGTGCTGTAAGAAGAAGAAAGCTAAAAGGTAATTGGCATGGATCTCAGATCTGTGGGGAGAAGGCTGCGAGTGCCAATGGTGGTTTTGCTTGATTTCCCTTTGCTTTGCTTCCAAGGTGATCATTCGGTTGAAAACGATAAAGATGGCTGCCTGTGCCTTTTTAATACAGATGGACATCTTAATGAAGAGTGATCGACCAATCCCGGAGCAGAGTACAAGGGGCGACTTGTTATGAAGCCGAGGCGGATGCCCTGCGGACATGGAGCCGGACAGGGAGAGCAACACAGCTCAGCACGTTTGCGCGGAATCCAATTAGTTGTCGAAACCTTTGAGTTCCAACACGGTTTTCAAAAAATATCCTAGAGTAATTACGGGATGCAAGGAAAAGATGTTGGGATAGTCAAGGTCAGCAGTACCGTGACTCTTTTAAAATGTTCATTTCATTATTCATTTCAGCAGAGACCTCGTAGACAAAATCATTATACTGAGTAAAAAATCAACTATATGATAATGGCTCAACTTATATCTACACATTCACCCCGAAAGGCCATCCTCTGACCAATGTCGGAAAATGTTTTATGATTTGAGGGAATGCTGGCCAACAATCTATTAATAGCTTTAGATCATATTTTTCATATATATGTCTTTATTTTAAAAAACAAAAAGTGAGTTTATGTTTTATCAGTTAAGAATTGTCAATAGTGTACTTCTTTTTAAGTAGTACACGAGTGCTGATTTGTAACTGTTTGATGACAGACATCTTTTAGGTAATTTTATTAGTATTGAATGAACATTTAGGTAGGAAAACTCTTTCAGAAAACATTTTATTGCATGTGAGGCTGATTCTGCTGACAGGTGCATAATTAAGCAGATTGCCTTGATGGTTGTGCTGGATACAGGTACAAGGAGGGTAGAACTGTAAAGTCCACTTAAAATATTCACGTCTTAGTTTAACTAGTGCAGGGTTGGTAAATCTCGTTAACAGGCATGCCCTCTAAGCGCTTAAGCACAGTATTAACATATTATAAATGAGCTATTGCTATGTAATCGATTCGTTTCAATAAGTCTTTCTTCAATTTAACAAAAATCATAAAAGACATTTACATTTAAAATATTAAAACATTCCATTTCCACAAATAATATAAAGCTGAAACAATAGGAAAGTACATCATCTAGTAATTTCATCCGAAAATACAAACAATTCTCAATAAAAAAAACATGCCTATTTACAGTAGGTGCCACATGTACATGTGTGACTATATAAAAAGACCAGGTATCTACATTAAAAAAGCATGTTAGTGCAATCTCATCTTATTGGCACGAATGGCCCACATCCAGTTTAAAAATTTGGCAACCGCAATTACTATAGGTTCCGTTGTGTCTGTTTTTAGAATCCTAAATGCTTCGCTGCCAGTGTTAATACCCTTAGACAAACAAATTGGTTTAATCCATTTGTGCCTCGGTTTTTTATAGACTGGGCAAATGAATAAGATATGCACTATAGATTCGGTCTGGGTCGGGCAGAATGAACATTTGGTGCAGGTCGTAGTACACCACTTACCAACAAATGAATTAACTGGGAGTGTGCCCACCCGAAATTGGTGGTAACGTTTCCTGTCAATAGAAACCGTGATAAAATCCCACAATCCTTCATATTCGGTAACATGTTTAATCTCCCAAAAACTCCCTCGTTGGAGACGGCCTGGATAGAGACGAAAAGCGCTTCATGGTAACCACACTCCAGTAAGTCTCCTTAAAATCCTTTCTAGAAGGAAAAACATTGTCTACAGGATTTTCCCACAATCGACTCAACCCCATCGCACTAAAAATAACTTTTGCCTGCCTCAGCCAGGGATTTATTTTACACGCACTGTCAGCATCCCTTACTTCGAGGAGAGCCTTGCATACCGGTAAAGGGGTAACCCAGAGCCTTCTCCAGTAAGCCACTGGTCTATAACGTGCTACATCCTCGAAAAAATGACAACTCTAATCTAAGTAAGGGGGCAAGAGTGGTGTAGATTGTGGAAGACCAGTTATACCCCTCAAAAATTTATTTTGGGAAATCGTCAGTGGTGCTACGTTGCTAAAACCCCATAATTCGGCCCCATACAGGAAAAAAAGCACTAATTTTTGATTGTAAATTTTTAACGCGGGGCGAGAGGCTTAGTATATGAGAGACACTGTTCCTTTAATAAGGCACCAGACAATTGTGCATGTTAAAGGACCAACTGATCTATATGTGGTTTCCAATTGAGTTTACTACCTGAAGTTATACCCAGGTATGTGAATACTTGAGTCTGCTCTAATGTGGCTTCATTCATGGCTACTCTCCCTTTTACGATCTTATGTTTATGTAGCACCATGAACTTGGTCTTGTCCACATTGACTATAAGGCCATAGTCCCGGCAGAACTCCTCAAATCTATCGATAGCCGTCTGCAAGCCTTTCTGGGTTTTGGAAATTAACAGAGTATCGTCTGCGAACATAAGCAGGGGGATCTTCATGCCAGCAAGAGTAGGGGCCTCGTTTGGATGATTCATAAAATACAGAATCATCCTATTTATATACAAAGAAAAATGAGTTGGAGCCAAAACGCACCCCTGATGAACCCCTCTGGCAATCGGAAACCTATCTGTCACCCTCCCCTGCTGACCCCATCGAACCTGTGCAAAATTAGAATTGTGAAGTTTGATTAAAAAGGCCAGAAGTTCCAAAGGCATTCCCTGTTCCGCAAATACTCTCCACATTTTTGCACGTGGAACTAGGTTGAATACCGCCTTTTGATCTACAAAAGCAGCATATAGTGCACCGCCTCTTAGGATCACCATGCGCCAGTAAATTAAAACAAACCTAAATACCTGTTCGATAGTGCTTGTGTGTGAGCAGAACCCAGCCTGCAATGGAGAGAGGATATCATAATCCTCTATCCAAACCTGGATTCGACTCAACACGAGCCTGGCAGTCACTTTCTGTAGGCAGTCGATTAAGCTTATAGGCCTATAATTACCAGGATTTGAACGATCCCCCTTTTTAAATATTGGAAGGATCTCGGCTCCCTGCCATGAGTCTGGTATTGGGGAGCCGCTGGCAATAGCATTCGCTAGGGACTGAATATAAATTGCCCATGTAGCCTTGTTTTGCAAGAACAGATCAGCAGGTACACAGTCCAACCCAGGCGCTCTACCTCTCTGGACTGAGTTTAGTGCTTGATCTACCTCCCGCCTAGTAAAGTGCAAGGGGGGAATACCGGCAGGAATCAGGAATGGTTCATGATCATGGTCTAGATCATGATCTGCAATAGCAAACTGGGTCTTGAAATGGGATACCCACAGTTCGGGTGCTACAAGATTACTAGGTATTTGACTTAGTTTCCCCTTACCCCACTTCACCAAATGCCAGAATGTAGCCATATTTCTATCTTTACTGGCTTTGAATAACTCGTCCCAATATTGCTCGTCCCAATCCCTTTTCGCTTTATATTGTACAAGCTTGTACTCCACCCTCGCACTTTTGATGCTGTCCCTATTCTTACATCTTATGGCCCTGGCTAATGCTTTGTAAGCTTCCCTACATGATTTCCCGTACCATGTATCCACCATTGGGCCATGTTTTTTTCATAGATTTTTTTTTACATTAGTTATAAAAAAGCCCTTAAGCTTGTTAAAAAGTTCATTATGGATGAGAATAACCTTTGGTGTAAATTTCCTCCTGTGTAACACATCTTTGGTGATCTACTGTTGCATTGTCAACCAACTGCCTTATAAGCTCCAATTGTTCCCCATTATTAATACAGTTTGACCATTTAACTCTTTTGGTATCATTACTAAGCTGCACTTCAATATTGGCGCTTTCCATTGCCTGTTCTTCGGTGACATGGCGTCCTTCCAGCTGCAAAGACAGTACTAGGGGGTTATGGTCACTTTCCACCAGTTCCGGGACAACCATATCCATAAGGGAGGGGCAAAGTTCATTGTTGAGAAAAATTTAGTCTATGCGACTACTTCTCAACCTGTTACTAAAAGTTGGGGAACCCTGCCTATCTGAATCCACCCTCCCATTTGCAGCCCTCATCCCTCGTTCCAGACATAAAACTTTAAGCTGGAGTACAGCTTCCGTCCATTTTTTAATAGGGGTTAGGGTCAGTTGCGGAATGTTCCATTGAGAATCCTCCTCTAAGCTAAGATCTACATCATTGATGTCTAGTGGTTCAAATGAACAGTTAAAACCACCTGCTACTATTAGGTTACCCATACCTTTGTACTGATTAAGATAAGAGTCCAGGAGGGCAACGATGTCAGAGGCTTTACCACCAGGCATCCCTCTCGCGTATACATTAAAAATTAGTAGGTCCGTGACATCCGGAATCTGAAGTTTGATTAATAAAATATCTCTAATATTAATATCCAATTGCTGAACTTTATACCTATCATTCTGTCTCACCCAGAGTGTTAAACCCCCCGTTGGTCTCCCCCTCAGATCATCCATAGCAGGTTTAGAGACATTTAAATAACCTTGGCGGTACACGGGGACCACTGACCAGGTTTCCTGAAACACCAAGATGTCATGGGCTTCGATGAAAGATGACCAATTCATCGATGGTAGTTTATTCTTTAACCCAGCTATGTTCCAGGAGACCAGTAGAAGATTACAATCACTATGACTTAAATTTAGACTAGGTGGTAGCAAGTTGTCACAAGGTACTAAGCCGGGATCTATTACACTCACCAACGGACTCACTACGCTCAAGAGTGGCTCGCTGTTTCTGATAGCTTCCCCCTCTTTATCTTCCCCATTAATAGCTCTCAGCGGAGCTTTACATTTTAACAGGGGAAGAGCCCCATGCACCTGAATTGCAAATATTGAATGATCCACTCCTTTTGAGTTCAAAAGGTTTTTATTGGATAAGTAAAGGTGTCAATACATGAGAAAAAAGAAAATACAAACATATCTTCAATTAGAGGAGAAAAGTAAAACACGGTAATGAAAATATACAATTGATCAGAGGATAACAGAAGTTTAAGGTTGGGTAACAAAAATCAGCACTGGTACTAATGAGCAATAAAGTAGCTTATATAAATAGAATAGTACAAATGAAAATCAATGTCAATCAGGGGGGCTTAGGGACCTCTTGCTGAATAGGTGAGACATGAGAGGAACGTTTAGCACAGGTATCTAGATACAAGGTTACAGGAAGCCATAAATCGTGTCGTTTAGCAGCTAGACTAAGGGGGTGTACAAAAGCAGTATCTAACCTGTGATTATAACAAACATTGTACCACCATGCTTTAAAAGAAATATTCGTAAAGTCTTTCCAGTTGACGGTGATTTGCTGGAAAGCAACAGCTAACAACAAGTCAACAATTTGCGTGTTAAGGTCAATATTATCCCAGCAAGGTGAAAGGCTTCCTAAAAAAATATTGACAAGAGAGAAGGGGAATGTGGTGTGGAATATGGCATTGATTTGGGTCCAAACTAGTGTCCAGAAATTTTGCGTGAAAGTGCAAGAGAAAAGCATGTGGAAGAGAGTGGCCTTAGGAGCAGAACAGGACCAACAAAGATCTGGTGTAGAGGAGAATCTCTTATTCAACATCTGGGGAGAAAAGAGAAGCCTGTTGTATATGAAAAAGAGGGTTTGTGTAAGAGAAGCAGCTCTAGATGTCTTGCGAAGTTTGGTCCATAGTTTATCCCAAAGGGAGGTGGGCCAAGAGATGGCAAGGTCAGACTCCCACTGTTCCTCAACTTTGGACTTCGGCCTAGGTGTAAGAATCGTGTGAAATGAGTGGTATATTGAGGAAGCTGTAGGGTGAGTGCGCAAGAAGGAGTGAAGCTGCGAGGTATGATTTGGGGGATGGGCATGCGTGAGGGGGTTGGAGAGAAGAGCATAAGTGGACATGACTGCATTTTTAAGCGCAAGATACTTACAGGCAAAAGAACGAGGGAGATGGAAGTGCTGGCTGAGAGCGGAGAAGGATAAGAAATCAGAATTAGAGAAGAGTTGAGAAACCCAGATTAGACCCCTCTGTCTCCAGGTTTTCCAATAAAAGGGCTTGCGATTGATGGTAATGCTATTATTGTGCCAGATAGTGGAATTAAGAAACTCTGCTGTAGAGGAAGGGGGGTCTGGAGAAGTGGAAAGAAGCAACTTGGCTGTGAACTTGTGGATAGGAATGGAGGAAAAGTGAGGTTTACGAGAAAATGAGAGATATTCAGCAAAAGTGAAAGGGGCTAAAGAAAGCCGCTCAGTGGTAACCCATAAGGGGGACGGCTCAGCCGGGTCTTGCAACCAATGGGAAGCTTGCCGCAAAAGGAATGCTTTGTGGTAAGCGGGGAAATTCGGGAAATTAACTCCACCCTCGGATTTGGGGAGTTGCAATCTAAGCAGGGACATGCGTGCTTTTTTGCCGGACCAAAGAAAGGAGGAGAGAATGGTGTTAATTTTCTTGAAGAACTTAGCAGGGATAGGAATTGGGATGTTGGAGATGGTGTAAAGGACTAATGGGGAGAGCATCATTTTAATCGTATCAAGACGACCCCACCAGGAAAGGTATAATGGGTGCCATCTGGAAGTGAGGTCGGATAGTTTCTGGGTGCATTTGGTGAGACACAGCGAAACAGTGTCGGAGAGGGAGGGAGTTATGTGTAGGCCTAGGTATTTGATGTGTGAGGGGCTCCAGGTAAAATTGGACGCCATAAAGTCCGGTTTAAAAGTGAACTTAGTGAGGGGCAGAATCTCACACTTGTCATTGTTTAGCTTATAACCTGAAATCTGGGAATATTCGTGAACTTCAGCTAAGAATGCGGGAATGGAAGTTGCAGGATTAGACATGAATAATAGAATATCGTCTGCGTAGGCAGCAAGTTTAATATTAGTGTGGGAAATTTGGAAACCGTGTAAGTTGGGATTTTGACGAAGCTTTGAAAGAAAGGGTTCCAGGGCCAAATTGAAAAGAAAAGGGGAAAGAGGACAACCCTGACGAACACCCCTACCTAGATTAAAAAAAGAGGAGACTAGACCGTTGGCGCAAACCGCCGCTCTAGGACTGGAATAAAGGAAGGAGATAAAAGAAATAAAACGTGGACCAAATCCAAACCATTTGAGGGCGTAGAAGAGGAAAGTCCACTCCACCCTATCGAATGCTTTTTCTGCGTCTAGGGCAATGGCCGTTAATGAGTCTTGGAACTGTGGAGATTTGGAAAGGACATTAAACAACAGCCTGGTGTTATCAGTGATGAAGCGACCCTTAACGAAGCCAGACTGTTCAGGGCCTAGCAGTTCGGGAAGGTAAGGGTCTAATCGGATGGCGAGAGATTTGGCATACAATTTATAATCAATGTTGACCAAAGAAATTGGTCTGTAATTCTTACAATGCTGGGTGTCTTTGCCTTCTTTGGGTATAATACAAATGTGGGCGTCTGAGAATGTACCTGAGGAAGAACCGTTTAATATGAAGGAATCAATAAGGGAGTGGAGTCTGGGCAGCAACAATTTGGAGAAATGTAAGTAAAATTCAACTGTGAATCCGTCTGGCCCAGGGGCCTTATCCTTCTTGAGTGACTGAAGCGCTGTGAGTAATTCATCACCAGAAATTGGTGATTCAAGGGCAGATAAATCAACAGGGAAATTAGGAGGTGGTTGGATGGTGGCAAAAAAAGCAGCAAGAGATTGAGCAGTGGGGTGCGTCTCAGAAGAATAGAGTTTGGAATAAAACTGGGAAAATTGTTCTAAAATGTCAACATCTGTATGTTTTAAAACAGAATTAGCATCATACACAGATTCAATATTCAGTTTGTTCTGTTTGACTTTTAAATAGTTAGCTAAAATCTTCCCCGCCTTATTTTTACCACCATAAAACTTTGAACTGGATTTCAACAAGTACAATGAAGCATCCTCAGTGGATTGTTTGTTAAATTGCATCTTAGCAGCAATGAGGGCGGTCAGACTTTCTTGCGAATGGGATGTATAGAAGGAATGCTCTAGCTTTTTAATCGTACAGAGGAGGTCATTGGTGCGTTTGCGAGCATTCTTGCGTTTGGTGGCCACAAAGCTGATAATGAAACCTCTAGCTGCTGCTTTATAGGCATCCCAAACAACGTGGTTAGGCACAGTGGGTGTATCATTAATGGTGAAAAATTCTGTGGTGAAATCTACAAAGGAGGCGGAGAATTTGGGGTCGAGGAGTAAAGTGTTATTGAAGCGCCATCTCTTTGGTCCGGTGGCCTTGGGTAAAATGTCAATGTTTACCAAAACGGGGGCATGATCAGAAAATAAGATGGGGCCTATATCAGCGTGGGTTAGGGATTGGGACAAATGGTGGGAGAGGAAAATATAGTCAATACGTGACTGAGAGTGGTGAGTTGGGGAGTAGAAGGTGAATTCTTTAGAGGTGGGATTGCAGAGACGCCAAGCATCAATGAGTTTATGTTGGGATATCGCTTGGGCGAAAAGCTTGTGAGATTTATTAGGGACAAAAGGTACCTTGGAGTTCCTGTCTAAAAAAGGGTCGAAGGGAAGGTTACAATCACCTGCTAAGATAAAATTATCGTCACTATATTTGGTGATACGGGAGGTCATTGTACGCCAAAAAAACTGATCACCACCAGTAGGGGCGTAAATATTAAGGAGGGAAAGAGGGGCGCCCTTTGAGGAGAGTTTAACGTATAACCATCTACCATCAGGGTCTGATTCAGAAATCAAGAGCAAGTGAGCAAAAGATTTACGAACTAATACAACCACTCCGTTCCTCTTACCATCACCCGGAGATGAGAACACAGCACCCACCCAACCTCTCTTAAGTTTGGCAGCCTCAGCATCAGACAGATGTGTTTCTTGTAAAAAGGCAACGTCTACATTCAGTTTGGCTAAATGAGAAAGGATTTTTTGTCTCTTAATGGGAGAATGCAGACCTTTAACATTCCAGGAAACAATTCGGACTGACATTAAGGATTAATCAGAAAGTGGATCAGTTGAAAGGTAGGACAGTAAGGAAATACCTCGCAACGAGCAAGGGCACAAGAGAAAAAGAGAGTGAGGCGAGAATTAACGTGAATGAACAGGAGTAGAAGAAAAAGAGAAAGAGGAACCAGTGGGGCCATAGAGATAGGAAAGAGCCAAGAAAATAAGAAGAATGATAGGAAGATACAATAATTCTTAAAGATAATGATGAGAAAGATGAGAGGGAGAATCAAATAGGTGAAGAGAGATGAATATAAACAAGAGAGCCAACAAATAATGAGGAAAATAGAGAATGACGAAAGAGAAGTGGAGAAGAACCATGGAAAAGATAGTGACACCAATAAATCTGAAAGCAACGGGGGAAAAGGGGAGGTAAGGAGACATCGAACGCAAAAAAACATGATAAATAAGGAATGAAGAGTACTTACGAGGGGAAGCATGGGAGAAATACAACCGGGAACTGGGAACAGACGGAAATACATGTGGAGATGAGGGGAGGGAGGTAGGGCCAACTGGGAGAGGCAGGGCAGTCGGGATGAGGGAAACGTCCAACCAGAGACAACACAACGGAACGCAGAACAATGATCTGTGAAGGGAGAAAAATAACAAGATTAGAAACTCGAACGTAGCAAAGATAAAAAAGAAAACATATGACCAACTGAGGAACTAGAACAACACTATCAGACTATAAAATGAGAAATATAATCTTAACTAGAAGTCATAAAATCAGAGGAACCTGCAGAAATGAGGGCAAAAAAAAGCAAACAGATTAGAGGGTCAAATTGCAACTACAAAAACAAGTCATGGTGGGTGGGAAGAGGAACCAGCTATCTCCATGTCATGTTGACCACAGGAGTTCAAGAAGCTTCGAAGTCGCGCTGGATCCTCATATGTCGTTGTCTTGTTGTTATGAGTGACCTTAAATAAACAAGGATGAAAAAGCCCATATCTGGCACCAATGGAGCGAAGGTCTGGTCTCATATCAAGGAAGGCTTTACGACGGTTTGCAGTGGCCCTGGCATAGTCCTGTGCAAAGAACAAAGTGGAGCCTGACCATGTGAGACGAGGAGATGCTTTGGCGGCTAAGAGAACTTTCAGCAAGTCTGTGTACTCTAGAAAGTACATTATTACACCTCTAGGCTTCGTTGACGTGGAAGGAGAGGAGGGAGCTCGACCAAGCCTGTGGGCACGTTGGATGTTTAGTGAGGTATCTTCAGGAAGATGGAGAAGCTTCGGGAGAAAGGATTTGAAGAAACTAATGGGATCATTTCCCTCACAACCCTCCACCAGGCCGTAAATACGGAGATTGTTGCGTCTGTTGCGATTTTCAAGATCCTCCACCTGCTTCTGAAGAGAGGAAATCTGCGTGTGCATGAGGGGGACCTTGGTGACAGAGTCCTGAAGAGAGGACACGTCACGCTCCACCGACGAAACTCTTTCATCCATAGAAGCCCAGTTGTCAGTGAGAATCTGCAACTTAGCATTGGTCTCTTCCATGTAGGGGCGCAAGGCCCGTATCTCTTCGAGAAGTAACTCCATAGAAATGGGCGAAGAGGGCTTAGGAGGCGAAGGAGGGTCCTTTTTCAACCTCTTAGAGTTCGCTTTTGCTGAGGGTTGTGAGGGGGTGTCCGCAGTCGACGTCATCTCAGTTGAAGCTTCCAAATGGGCTAGTGCGGTGAATAACTTGGAATTTTTAATGAAATTACGCTTTTGAACTCTACTGGAGCAATCCGCCATCAGCACGCCTATGGAGCGTGAGGTCTTAAGATATCCTATTGCCCGGCTCAGAAGGGAGCAGAAAGCAGATTAATACAGAGACATGCCAGGTCAAAAAATTGGACTCGTGGGAGTTAGAAACTGAAGTCCTAAAGGTGGCCGCTCTTCATGAGGAGAGGTGAAAATTCCAGTCAGAACATGCAAGATGATCTCAATGATCAACTAAAAAGAACTCCAAAGGACAAATTAATGTATAGGTGTGCCAGACAAAAAACTGTAGACGTAGATATCTAAGGCTAAGGTCATAAAATGGCCGCCGTGGATGAGGAGAGCCAAAAAAATTCCAGTCAAAACCATGAAAAAGGCCACCCTTTCAAAAGAAAAATAAAGAAAAGTCACCTTAGAGTATTGGTCTGCCGCATTTGTGCCTCAGAGGCTGCTGGGGTCATATGTGTGCGAACGAGGCATCCAGGAATCTCATGCGCGCTAGGACGCGCTGTTGAAGCATTCGCGGGCAAAAAATAAACAAAATGGCGGCCGCGGCCGATGATAAGCCGCGGCCGGAGGTAAAAAGGGCTGTTAAGACCAAAATAGCTGTGCCTCAGGAGCGGAAGGGGGACGAAAATGAGCCTGGCATCTTTCGGTGCAAGGGGCTTCCCTCCGTTGCTGGAAACGGGTGCGCGAACCGCCGGTATCCTCCGGTTCGGACGGAGCCGTCACCCGAACGCCGCCATCTCCTTCGGGCGCCTAGCCACGCCCCCCGAATGATCCACTCCTAACTCCCTAGTGTCGTACATCTTGGAGCTGGTGAAGCAGGAATTGGATTCAAGTCAATCATTATCCTCCATCGAACCAAAAAGAATCACATCTGTTAAAGGTCGGGACCACAAACTTATGAGGTCCAGGCATGTTCACAGGTATCCTTTGTACTCCCCCTCTAAAATGAGTGCTTACTTGGTCAAAATAGCCAAGCGGGAGAACGTTAATAGCATCTTTGCATAGTCTAAGTGACGCTGCCCAGTCCAAGATTAACTGGACCAAACCTGCAGACCTAAAACTTAGAATGATACAATCACCATCATAAACCTTATCGTATTGTCCAACCCAGGAGACTCTTCGAACGATCTTGAACTCATAGAGGAGATGGTTCCCAATACCAGTCCTATTGTTCAAGAAATAAAGGGCCTTGTTCTTAAGGGAAGACCAGTGTTCTCGAACTAGGGCTTGGAGTCTCGGAACATTTGCCAATACAATAGTATAAGGTGTGGCCTCAGGTGGAAGGTGGAGGGAAACATTAGAAGATATACCCCCACCCAAACTTTGCATTCTAGCCTGAGGACCATTGGGTCCTCCCTTCTGTAGCAATGGACCACTTTGTGAAGATGATAGCGATGTAATAGGTTTCAGGGAAATTGCTATAGAGGGGGGAGGACAAGCCACAAGGTGTGGGAGTGGATCAGGTGCTATTCTATTCTCCTGACTCACGTCAGTGGACTCCAGCTGTCTAATCCCAGAATAGACTTGTGGGGCTTTAAAAATATGCTGTTCAATCTTTTCTAATCTCTGATCTATTGCAGTCAATTTTGACAATAGGGGGTCAATCAGCGCTAGCAGCTTGACTTCAACCCGCTTACAAAAATCATCTCGAGCCTGCAGGGAATAGAGTTGTTGGTTCTCTATGGAGGTTCTATCTATGACTGCAGCACCCACAGTTTTATTTGGGAGCATAGAAGATGGAACAGAGCCTCGCCCCCTCCCTGTTACAGCAGGCTTGTGTTTTGCCTGTTTTGAGACCTGTTGGCTAGTTTTAGGAACACTACGCGCTTGCCTCTTTTTTAACTGGGGATCACCACCTAGGGCCGGGGTTGTCTTTTGCCGCCTAGTGATCACATTAGCAGAAGTAACGGGCAGAGTGGATAATAAACTATCCTCACTACATACAGTAGAAAGCCCTAGCTGTGGACTTACTGAGGGCACTGAGGGCGGTTGGGAACACAAATTAGGAATAACATTAGACTCTAGTGCTGAAGTTAAACCAATGGGAGGGCATAGTGGATCTAGGGAGAGTCGGCGTTCGGTCAACTGAATCTCTTGTATTAACACGGATTCTGCCCGCGAAAGAAAAGCATCAAGAGTACCCACCACTCCCATCCCCGCCGCCCCTTTTCGCATAATCTTGCTCATTTCCCTAACTTAGGGAGGAATGACTCTAAAACAACTGACAGTGAAATTAAAACCAAAAAGGTAAAGAAAACCATTAAACAGGTACTGTATCTCACTAATAACTAATCCCAGTACAATGAGCTAGAATGAGACTAACAATGACAGGGAGGTAGCCCAGTCCAGCCTCTTCCGGCCCCTAACGGGCACAGACGGGTCCTCCCTTGTTCCGTGTTTCGTCCGGGCTTCGTCCCGCGCACGTCCCGCGCTGCGGGTGGAGAGGCAGCGCTTTAAGCACGATGGACCACGCCTCCCCCTCACTCGCGGCAGCTGGGTACAGTCTGGTGCGCCCTGGGGACTGGAGTCCTCGTCCCGGGTGATGTGCTGGGCTGTGATGGGAAAAGCAGCAAGGCATCCCGCAGAGCGTCCAATATGCCCCCGACCTTATTCCTGGCACACTGGTCACGAAAACGACAAGTGTAATCTGGATATAATACACCAGGTCATCTTTGAGTCTTAAGTGCATTCACTGGTGTGATGGATGCACTTAGGACTCTAATGATTGGGATGCTTTATTTTTTTCCCATCTGCAGAGCGCTCATTTTATTTTTGCACTTCCAAACTTCCAAACTGGGAGTTTCTTTGCAAAAAAGTAAATAACAGTGGACTACAACAGGAAGAGAGTTTTCTCCTTGTGCTTGGGAACCATTGTTTGTATTCCATGCCCAACTCTGCCTAACAAAGCACTTCTGAAACCCCAAGACCTCAGGGGAGCCACTAAGGGACTCACAGGGTGTTAGGTGAAGCCCAACATCTCCAGTCCAGGTTCAGTAGCCACTGGTCAGCTGGATGCTCAGAGACGTTTTAATGCATGGGCAAAGTGAGCTCTGGCCAAGGGCCCCAGCCTTTCAGGGGGCCCCCGGACAGAGTCATGCTGTCCTGAGTCTTGCTCTAATGAACTTGAATAATTCTTCAACAGATTGTTTTAAATACTGATTTCCTTTAATTTATTTGTATTGTACATGATGTATGAGAGTCCAGTACAAATATTTTGCAGAGGAATGTTGTGTTTGTTTCATGTAACATCACCCAAAAAGTTTATTTTAGATCAAAACAGTACTTCACATATGATAAATGGGAGGATGTCACAGTAATTATTTGCAGTCATATTAATCAGCTGCTGCTGTGTTACAATTTTGAAAACACAAATCACTATCTCTGAATTTTGATGTAAACACATTTAGAATTTGGATGAGTGTGTCTGTGCACTGTCAGGGAACTATCCAAACAGGGCGTGAAAGAGCTGAAATTGGATCATAAATTCGAAGCTGTTCTGAACAGGGGCCCCAAAATATGTTCGGAATAGGGCCCCCCAAACTTTAAGATGTCCCTGTGGATGCTTCCAGGATATTTCCTCTTCTAGCAAGCTGTATCCCTATAGCTTACACAGGAGGTCAGCCTGATGACCTTGAAGTCCACTTTGTCTTGATTACAAGAGAGAGCAGGTCCAGTCCTTGAGGACTGCTCTTTGGTCACGGACAGCAGGTTCCGCCCTCTTCTGATCTACTGCAGGCCCGGGAAGTGTTCTGAAGTGGGTGCCACGAGCTTCCACATTTATGTCTTACACTAAATAGTGGGTGGGAATATGTCCTGGGCATTCCCTAAACAATGGGGTGAAAGTTCCCAGGGTCAACCCTACCAACTTTGGAGATTTTCTAGATAACAAAAGTCTTCAGCTTCACCAACCTGGGTTCTGAGGGCTGAAGATGTATGTTGGGAGTGTGCTATGGTAATCCTAGAGTCCTCCAACATCTAACACTAAAATTCTGTTTGAGGCAGCCACTGTATCCGAAATAAACCCAGTGGCAGAAGTAGTAAAAAAGCAGAGTAATTCAGCAACCAGACAGTGGATCCACGAAAATTGTCTTGGCATCCTGTTCTCTGCCCTTACAAGTGTGCCTCATGTGTTATATGTAAAACCAAAGACAGACATCTGGTAGGGCAAAAGCAGAGTACTTCAGTAACTAGATAGAGTATCCACAATAATTGTCCTGGCATCCTGTTCTCTCCCCTTTCGAGTGTACCCCAAGTATTATATGTGAAGCCAGCAGACCTGTCAAGCAGGATTTGAAACTCAAGCAGGATTTTACATTGTAATGTCAAAAATGATGCTCACATACCACACCCTGCATATTCGGTGGAGTTCAAAGGAGTAATTTCTGCCCATTCGGGTTCATCTATTGTTTGCTCCTGGGAGGCATTTCACACATATTCAAGGCTAAATCCATGCTGGGAGAAGCTAGAGAGCCAATGCAAACATGCTTCCAGGAACCCCAGGCAGGGAAAAGGTAACTTTCTACAAGTTACTTGTCGTTACTGTTTAATGAAAATCAGACTTCACCACAGAATTAGGTTTTTAATAATGATTAAAAATAGTTGTTAAAATATTTTTTCTAGATGGTCCCATTCCTGAGATACAGCATTATAATTTTAACGTGAGCTCTGTTTGTCTACAAACATTTTTATTGTTTTGTAGATAAACATAAATGACTTAACACAGTGCACATATCATATACTGAAAATATACAACAAAGGCTAAACAAGATTTACTTACCCCCAAGGAATAGTACAACATGTGTTTGGATTGCGAATAGCAACTCTATAGTTTCATCAAGATAGTCATGACCTAGTAAGCAGGGCTCAAGAACGCATAGCATCAATGTTGGGCAGTCAAATAGGTCACAGTCCCCATCCAAAGTCCCCATACACTATCATATATAGACAGATGCCCACTAGCCTTACATACTGTCCTTTCAAAGGTGAAACGATTGTCCCTACCAATGCGCTACACCTTCAAATTGAGAGAGTGTTGGGCTCTCCAGTTCTTTGCTTCATTCCATTTGACCACCCAGTAGCCAAGGCTAATAAAAGTGAGTTGGGCCATTAAATCTCCCAATTTCTCCAAGATCCCCGTGAGCGCAATCTTGGGTAAAAAAAAAGATGGGAAACCCCTGCACTGAGGTCAACTCTAATTGGATGAGTTTCCAGTATGTTTGAATAGCAGAGCACTTTCAAATCATATAGAGAAAGGTTTCCCCTTGAGGAATGACACCTAGTGCAGGCTGGAGAGGGTGATGATTTAATTTTATAAAGAAGATCTGAAGTATAATATATTCTGTAGAGATAGTGAAGCCGAATGAGTCAGAGCCTAGCCACGATAGCAAGTGTGCAGGTGGCCTTTTTAGCTTCGCTCTAGTCCTCATCAGCCAGGGGGCCTAAGTCTGTATTCTACACCTCGCGCAGGGCAACATTGGGTAAGGGGTATTGGCCAATAGTATGTAGTAAATCTGTGTGATATGTTTTTTACCCAGGGGTTTCAGCTTTAACCTGTCTTTTAATTATATTAATTAATGCTGTATTCTCAGTGTTGTACTAAGCAATCATGCAGGGTTTCCAGTATATTTTGAAGTTCTAGGAAACAAAAAAAACAAGATGTGTGCCTCTGAAATCTTATTAGTAATTCTTCAAAGGATTTCATATGCCCCCTTCCTAATGTCTCCCAACCTGGAGATCCCAGTAACGTTCAATTTTCAGTTGTTGGGCACTTTACTGCTACTGCAGAGCCAGTCCACCAGCCAAAGGGTAATTTCCTCTGTCAATCCATGGTAATATTTGATCTCTTTCAGAGAATTGCATTAAACAGTCAATATTGTGGTTGTCACTGTAGGAAAGTGATAAGGGGCTTTACATGATACAGATGGTGCAGCAGGCTTGTGTTGTGGATTTTTGTTAACTCTAATCTATATGCTGGATCATCCGTGTCCCAGAATGTCCAATCATAAATTACCGCAAGTTGTGCCACCCAATCATAGAGCCATATTTCAGCCATGCCAAGGTCACCATCATATGTGAATTGCATGCAGTTGAACACAAATATCCTTGGTTGCTCCCCTCCATAGAAAAGTGCTGAGATGTGCATTTAGGGTGTCAATAAAGATGTTGAGATATTCGGTAGAAAGTTTTGAAATATCTAAAAAAGTTTAGGAAGCAGTATCATTTTAATCAGTGCTATTCTTCCCACAATTGATAGCCGGAGTTTTTGTCATATTCAAAGGTAGTAACTGGCCTGGTTTATGAGTGGGAGTTTAATAAGTGTTTTCACATCTAAGTGGCTCCACATCCAACGCTGTGGATATCCCCAAATATTTTAGGCTAAAGCACAGAATGCGGAGTTGTTGCCACGGCACCTATTCAACAACTCTTGCTAGAGGTATTAAAGAGGACTTGCACCAGTTACCGCTAGGCCCAGTGCTTCTTTGTATAATGTAAATTTCTGTGAGATACTGGGACCTATCCGGTGAGGTACTCAGATGAAGAGGAACATGTCATCTGCAGAGACAGATACTTGGTACACCATTCCACTACAATCCCCAAAACAATCGATTCACCGTGCCTGGCCCCATTCTATGTGGAATGGGTCAGAGAAGAATAATTTCACTCCCACCCTCGCCCACTGCTGTGAGTACAACATTTCTAAATATGACGGTAAACCCAGTCCCATACTCATACAGTGCAAAACATGAAAGGAAATAATCATTCAATTAAGTCGGACGCCTTCTCAAAGTCCAACATAAGCAGGACATGAGGCCCAATCAGTTCTCAATGCCTGTCGAGTAATAGGTGCAGCAAACAGATACAGTGTCTAGTGCCTCGACTATGTATGAATCCATTTTGATCTTGGTTCACTAACGACGGAATGACCGAGTTTTGGAGACCTCAGGAAAGATCTTGGTCTCTACACAGGTCGGGAGAATTCTCCAAGTTTAGGAAGAACCACAATTGTAGCTCCCAGCAAATCATAGAGTAAACATTGTTGTTGGCTTGCTCCACTGAAGAGGCCATGTTGGTGTTGGCTCAGAATGGGAAAGAGTTTTTGGAAGAATTCCACTAGCAGGCCATCAGGGCCTGGCGTTTTACCCCACTGGAGGTCTGCAATGGCCTCAGTAACTTCTAGTGGGGTTATAGGTAGATCCAAAGACTCATGTTCTGTGTACAACATCATTTTAGAGAGAAGATGGTTATCAATGGTCTATCATAATCCCTCATTGAATGTACATGTGCAGCATATAGTGCTGTATAATAAGCAGTAAAGACGTTCAACATTCACTAGGTGTCAGTGATGCTGGCACCTGTTTTGTCTTTAAAGGGCGGGACATGCTTCATGTCGTTGGGGGCCTGCCAGTAAAGCAGTATGTCTGATTTATTTCCATGTTCATATATATTCCGCTCTGTGAAGCCAACCATGTCCACCTTGATGAGCCTAGCATGGCATCCTGCAACAGAGCTCTAACATTGTCTAGCCTAAGCAGGATTGATGGGTCTTTGGAACCAAATCCTTTGTGCTAAAGCTGCAACGTATCTCTCGCCAATACCGCTACCTCAGCTTCTTTATGTAGGCATTGTTGCCTGACATATGCCATTGCCCTCTCCTTAATCACAGTCAAGAAGTGAGATTTGCTATCATAGAGAACTTTTAGACGTGCTGAAAACAATTACATGTATGCAAACCGCATCATCACTCTGAGTTTATTGTAGATTCCCTTAAAGAATCCATGTTGTTGCTGGACCCTGAGGGTATAGTCTGGGAAGAGCATAACATTACCCATTCGAAATGAGGGGAACCCTTTCCTCCTTACCCCTTGAGGACCATATTGCAGTCCCTGTAGTTAAGAAATTGACATATGCGGTCACCAGGCGACAACTTAGCAGGGAGCTGTTGGTGTGTGGATTGTATTATGAAGCAAGGTGACACATCTTCATTCAGTATCCAGGAGTGGAACCAAGTCATCATGCATTGGGTTTGTTAAGGGCCCTTGATCCCTTCTGGAATCCCCAAATCCGGGTGTTGCTTCACTGGGAGTGTCCTTTAGCATGACACAGTCCATGAGTTCTTTGTTGGTGCAGTACAGCTGTGCAACTTGGTTTTGAAATATGAATATGGAGTCTTCTGTCACAGTGATTCTGCTCTCTGTCACTCTATCCACCAAGTTGTGGGAATCTTGTTGCAGGAGGATAAAGTCCATGCTCCCTTCACCAATTTTAATCACTAACAAAGAGCGAGAGGCTTTGATTGCTTGCACAATAATGGACATAGCATCAAGTGATACTTTCCCCTCATTGTTCAGGGAGTTAGTGGGTTCAGCTGGGTTAAATGGTTTGGTAAATTCATCAGTAGTGGCTTGCCCACCTGATGAATTTGGTATATAGGTTTTTAGGGGTAGGAGTGAGAGTTTCTGGGGACATTGCGCCTGACCGTGGTCTGCAAACACAAAGTTTGCCTGACTAGTTTTCCTGGGTGACTCCTGTTTCTATGGTCATTTGGGGGTTCTAGTAAACCCTGAATGGAGGAAGCAGAAATCAAAGAAGTTTGGACAAGGAAATATATCTGTTTCCCAAGTAGGGGGTCAGGTGGGCTTGCAGAAGGATGAAGCAACTGTTGTAACAAGCAAGACTGCTGACTGATGCGGTGAAGCTTGCCCAACAACTGCAGCGGCCACAGGAGGACACTTGCGGCTTAAGGAGTAGGTCCAAGGGCATTGCAGATCTCCCACACAGGATTGGGTTTTCAGGGAAATAGTGACTTTCAGCTCAGTGATCAAGGGATAGTCATAGAGCATGGAGATCAAGTGTTTGAGACTGAGTCTGGTTCAAGGGTCCTTAGGCTAAGATTTTTAGGTTTGGATTTTTGTCTATCTACATTGGCCTAGCTCCATTGCACTGGTCACCTGTATTGTTCTGGTTGATTTCAGCATGGCACGCAAAGGAGAGAGGGTGGGGAGAACAAGGTATGTTCTTCATCCCGACCCTGGTCGGCACCTCACATGACCCATAAGGGAAGGTGCTTCAGCTGCATGTATTAATAGTCAATCCATTGTCAGGCGGCTGGCTTGGTGCAGCCGCATTCTCTTTCCAGGACCCAAAGCACACGCAGAGCGCAGCAGCGTACACAGTCTTCCTCCACCACCCAATCTTTAGTGCTCTTTTTCCCTGATCTCAGCCCCCTGCACCTGGACCTCCCAAGTGGCCTCCAGAACCTTCATGTGTAGTGCCACCCATAGGGACTGGGCCTTGGCACCGTCTTCTCCCCGGATCAGGTATGACGCGAGGGCTGCAGCACATCTCTGGCGTCAACCACTTCATCTGCTCAGGTGGTGATCACAGGCTCAAGATAGTGGTGTGGCCCCAGCCTCGCCTTGGGCAGTTCAGAGTAGGTAAATACAGCAGATGATATTAAATTTCGGGTCTTGGAGGGGGAGGTGTTTAAGTTGCATCTGCCATCATTGGTAGCTTAGCTATGCCCCCCTATACTCTCTTGTTTTACATAGGACAGTTAGGCCTGCCACTGTGAAAATAGCTTGTACAGGCTTGTCACTGTAAGGATGTACTAGCATTATATTTATATGTGTAATACTTTTAAATACCATCCACCCAGTCTTGTGGGCTACCTGTTAAAATGGTGTATTTTGACAGTTTGAATTACAGGTTTCTTTACAGTGCTACAGTGCTACAGTCAGGCTATAATGGTAGTACTGATGCCTTGTTTGCACTGCCACTGTAGTGGATGGCAGAACTGGTGCTTCAGTTCACTAGTGACATTTAACTTACAGGCTCTGAGTACACTTTGTACCATATATTAGGGACATATTGGACATGTAAATGTGACAATTAGGGTTATGCCAATTCAACCATGTTTAAAAGGGAGAGCACAGGCAATTTACTGCTGATTAGCTTGGGTAAAGTGTACAGCTTTCTGCAGAGAGAAAAAACTGCTAGGGCAAAAATCTGGGGGAATGCCATGCAAAAGATGGTCATTTCCTGAATATGATCATAGTGAGATATAGTTCCGAGTTTTATTAATAAAGCCTGGATACCTAAGGTGTGTGTAGGTATTGAAGCACCCAGGCCCTCATTAATAGTGGACTTCTAAATTCTGGTATTTGCAGTAAATCCTGAGATTGCTGTGCACTTGTAAGGAACTGTTCTGTAATGCTTGTGGGAACTCCTCGAAGTGCTTTGTCATTTGTCAAAATGTTGTATTGCCTGACAGGGTAAATGATGTCTTTGAAATTACCCTGCATGGTGACTGATCAGAGGCCTTGCCTTGTGCTAGAATATTATGCATTCTGGATCTAGAGAACTGGCTAATGGAAAATATTTGATTTGGAGAGTGGATGGAGGAACGTTGTTGTGCCAGAGTGTTTCACAAATGCATGTAGGTATTTAGATGCCTATTCCGATCCTGTAAAACCCGGGTACGAATGGTCGTACGGAGCGTTTTCTCCGTCCGACTCGAACCCGGGAAAAACACCTTACAAACTCGCAAGTATGAATCGTACAGAAACACCATTTCCGTACGAGTCGTAAAAAACACCGACCGGCAAAAAAATACATACAAATCTGAGTCTGGACAGCGCAGACGCGACGTCCGGACGGAGTCAGGCAGCGTTTTACGGACCAGCAAGTACGATTCGTGCCTATGTCACTCCGCACGTAGCAGTTTTTACGGGAGCCAAAAACTGCTGGGAAAATGAGGACGACGCAAACAAGGATCATGGGTACGCGACGGACAGCGATGGACCCCAACCTATGCGTCATCCCGGCCCTCATAGCCTACGACCTCCTGTTCAGAAACCGCCGCAGACGCCGCAGAAGGTCAGAACAACCCCCAGGGGCAAAGGGGGGGGGGGGGGTGCAAGGGGCAGGAAACATAACCCACACCCCACAAAATACAAATACAACCTGCACATTAATTACCTCCATGGTCTGGTCACTTCGGGGGGCATGTCCACCAATCCCACGTCTCGCCACAACGGAAGTGGAGGTGGACGCGTACCTGTCACCACCATAATGGTGTTACAGGACGTACCCACGCCCCCCAGAGCGTGGGTACGGTCCGTACACGCGTACCCTTACATCACCACTACAATGGTGGTACGGACCGTACCCACGCCCCCAGAGCGTGGGTACGGTCCGTACACGCATACCCCTACATCACCACTACAATGGTGGTATGGCCCGTACCCACGCCCCAGAGTGTGGGTATGGTCCGTACACGCGTACCCCTACATCACCACTACAATGGTGGTACGGCCCGTACCCACGCCCCCAGAGCGTGGGTACGGTCCGTACACGCGTACCCCTACATCACCACTACAATGGTGGTACGGACCGTACACACGCCCCCAGAGCGTGGGTACGGTCCGTACCACCATGGTAGTGGTGATGTAGGGGTATGCATGTACGGACCGTACCCACGCCCCCAGAGCATGGGTACGGTCCGTACACGCGTACCTCTACATCACCACTACAATGGTGGTACGGCCCGTACCCACGCCACCAGAGCGTGCTTACGGTCCGTACACGCGTACCCCTACATCACCACTACAATGGTGGTACGGCCCATACCCACGCCCCCAGAGCGTGGGTACGGTCCGTACACGCGTACCCCTACATCACCACTACAATGGTGGTACGGCCCATACCCACGCCCCCAGAGCATGGGTACGGTCAGTACACGCGTACCCCTACATCACCACTACAATGGTGGTACGGACCGTACACATGCCCCCAGAGCGTGGGTACGGTTCGTACCACCATAGTAGTGGTGATGTAGGGGTACGCGTGTACGGACCGTACCCACGCCCCCAGAGCATGGGTACGGTCCGTACACGCATACCCCTACAGCTCCATTACATGATGGATACAAGGCGTACACACGCCACGGATGCAGGCGTACGGCTTGGTGCAGCACATCAGCTGTAAATTGGTGGTGGTTTATGGCCAGGACAGCAGTGTACCACAGCAAGGGCGCAAGTGGGTGGGTGGGTGCAGAGGAATACCAGCAGTGCCCAGACATATGAGGGGTGGGTGCCTATGACTCCCAGCAGTGCCCAAACATATGAGGGGTGGGTGCCTATGACTCCCAGCAGTGCCGAGACATATGAGGGGTGGGTGCCTATCACTCCCAGCAGTGCCCAGACATATGAGGGGTGGGTGCCTATGACTCCCAGCAGTGCCCAGACATATGAGGGGTGGGTGCAGAGGACCCCCAGCAGTGCCCAGACATATGAGGGGTGGGTGCAGAGGACCCCCAGCAGTACCCAGACATATGAGGGGTGGGTGCCTATCACTCCAGCACTGCCCAGACATATGAGGGGTGGGTGCAGAGGACCCCCAGCAGTGGACAGAGATATGGGGGGGTGTACATCATTATCAGATGACCACAGCTCCATGGGTCAATGTACGTATCCCTAACTTAGGACAATGATGATAGTGCCATAACAACACATCACTGACAGCAGTGTCCCACTCCCAGAAGGATGGATGTCATTCCCCCACTGCATGACACACCACATGTGGGTGTGAGGACAAATAACACATGCATGACCACCCCTGGCAGATGCAGCACAATACACACACTGAGATCATGCCACAAGACTGTATAGTCATGCCACGGCCTAATGAACTAAGAGAGCCAAAGAGAACACACACTGACACGCACATCCCAGGACTGATAGGAATGTTCAGGTGCTGGGCTAGCCACCAAGATGTTGTCTGTCACGGAAGGAATCGGGTGGAGTTCCCACAGATACAAAGGCCACAATTGTGAGTCAGGTGTTCAAATACCCAGCAGGACAAGTACCATATGTGTACTAGGCTGGGATTACACACATGCATTGTGCGTAAAAGGGACAATGTCTCCATGAAGGCATGGCAAAACACTCTATACACAAGTACAGTGAGTACCAAGGATGGCACAGACTATGCAGCCAGACACATTGCTGAGCAGGCATGGCCAGAGTTGAAGGGATCCATCACCAGCCAAGGATATGTAGACACAGGGCAACACAACAATTGTGCAACTCTCTGCAGGGGAGATGTCAGGTGACACAGAGTAAAGAACACTCCTTGGGACAATGTCTCCAAACACAAAGAGCATACATGACAAAGAATCTTTGCAGAGACCTTGTGATGGCACGCAGATACCAGGTTCCACTCCATGAGCAGCAGAGTACAACATGTCCCTGAAACATAACACATGCCCACAACCCCAACTCCTGTAGCATCAGCATCAACATCAATACCTGAAATGCAAGACTTTACAAACGAAAAAGAAAAGGCTTTATTCAGCAGCAAAATAAGAATGTGTAAACGAGACTATTCACAAAGGCCAATGGCCAGTCCATTACATCAGTCCTTGGGGGGGGACACATGGCCATGCATCTCCCCTAGCTTGCCTGCACATCACAAGACTGTGTCGTCGACTGGGGGGGGGCATCATGTGGGGAAGTACCAGGCACCGCAGGTACAGGAGGGGGAAGGGTAGCTGTGGTGGGTGCAGGGACGGACGACTCCACCACAGGGGGTGGGGCAGCGCCAAAGGTGGAGGTGAGCTCGGCGCTGCACACTTCTGCCAGTTCTTCAAGCGTCTCCCCTGCACCCGGGGAAACAACAGGCCCCAAGGAGGGGGGGGGGTCGGAGGGATGGGTTGCAGCGCTACTGGGGGAGGTGGTGGACACGCTGGGGGACTTAACTCCCCTACCCGTGGAGTGCCTTGACCGATTCCGGCCAGGTGAACTAGTGGGGCTGAGGCCCAGCCCAGCAAAGTAGGCCTCCTTCTCCGATTCTGGGGCAGGGGAGCCAAGGGGAGTGACATCGGAGGGACTGGGGAGTGAGTCATGTGGACGAGGACTGTGGCTGCGTGCCTGCCTGTGTTCCCCAGACCCAGTGGGTGTGCCTGCTTCCCCCTGAGTGTGCGTGTCAGGAGGTGTGCGCTTGCCCTTATGTGGTGGTGTGCTGCTACTGTCTGGTGGGGTGCGTGTGTGTGGATGTCTTGGTGTGCCTGGGACAGGCATGGTTGTGGGACTTGTGGATGGGGCAGGGGTAGGGGGGACGCAGCGCTGCAGGTGATTCGCTACTGCTGTCAGTGTCGAGTCCATGGACCTCAGCAACCTCCATTGGTCAGACATCGCTGATGACATGCCCTCCATGTACGACACCATCTGTGTCAGCAGTCTGGTGTGGCCATGGAGGACAGTCAGGATCAATGTCTGCCCAACTTGCAACTGCCGCTGAATGTCCACAGACTCGGCAGCGAGGGCAGTAGGGGGGACAGGGGTAGGGGGTGCGGTGCCTGGCACGAAGGATACATGTGGTCGCCTAGCATGGACAGAAGGGACCCGAGCAAGTGGGAGGGCGGTGATGGGAATGGAGGGGGCGGCAAGAGATGTACTGCTGCTTTCAGCTGTGGGAGCAGCCTCCGCCCCCTCTGGGAGCTCAGCCTCGGACACGTCTGCCTCATAATCAGTGTTGGTACTGGGAAGGTCCTCCGCCTCACTCCCCTCACCCTCCGTGCCACTAGATTCCACCGACTCCTCAGCAGTGGTGGCACCACTGCTCGATCCCTCCTCCACGTCCGTGCCGGTGTCTCCCTCGGTGTCCTCCGATGATGCTGTGGGCAAGGTGAAGAGACAGGAAAATATCAGTCACCTGTATACATCTGACACATGAGTCCAAACAAAATAGGCAACACTGCATATCAGGAAAGGCATCATGAGTAACATCTAGGATACTCCCCACATATGTAAGCCCTGCACTCCCCAGTTGGTTGACCCACCATGCCACTTGGATACAAAGAAAAGTAGGACACAACAGGAAATAACTTGAAATCACAAGATCATGAGAAGCTAGTGTCTGGGATCAGTTGAGCACAGTGAGACTATGAAGGCATGCCGCCTCTTGTTCACTGTGAAACAAACAGTATTGTCGCAACGAAGGCCAAATACCACATGCCAATGCAGAAGGTGTCCCCACGCTCAGAGACCTGTGAGTACTTTTGACACCCCAAAGCAATACATTGTGACTCCTGGAGAGTCACAACCCTTAACATAATGGACATGTCTAGCATGTGTGAATGTGGCACTCTGTGAACACAACACACATGTGTCTGTATAGCAGAAGTCACACAAGGAGGTGCACACCAAACTACATGTACACAGTCATTGTCTGAGCTGCCAGACTCATTCAAATCAGCCACTGTTAGGCAGAAATGGCGTATCAGTAAGTACATATACATGGCACCAGGGTGGTCTGGATGACTTGACACTCGTAAGTTGGGATCAGCAACAACCAAGGACTAACCCAATTGCTAGCACACTGTGGGAAGATGTATATGTATGAACTCCAAACAAGTTTTGTTCAAACTGTGCCTTACTTTAAAATGTGCCAGCGTGTCCCTGGAAAGTGTAAAGGTGGTGTCTTGTGCACTTCCTTGGGAGACATCTGTCATGCAGACACATCATTGTCCTTCACAACAAAACAACAAGGTCACGCATATGAAACATTGAGACATGTTGACAGGTGCAGTGAGTGCCAATGGACATTTTCTCTGAGTAACAACTTGAATCATGTCATTTGTCACATGGCTATCCGTCACCTGATCACACAGTTGGCTACACATATGACCTACTGACTGTCATCTGGAGTGGCACACATGTCCACACTCAGGACAATGCATAAGCTAATGGGCCTGCAATTGTTTAGCAAAAAAGCCTAGCTGTACAGTGGGTTCCCCCTCATGGCAAGCCAGAATGTACCCACAGTTGTCAGCACACACAGTCACAACTGTGTAGCATCTGAACCACACACAGGGGCCAAAAATGTACAACCAGGATACATGATTGTCAAAAAATTACACTGGCAATGACGCACAAACATTAAGCACTGGCCAACATCACGGGGGCACTGCACGATGACTGTCTGTACTGCGACTCATCACACACAAGTCAGAACTGGCAATGAAACATCAGGCTTGAACATGTACGCCCCTCCCGCACACACCCACCCATACCTGAGTCAATGTGACTGATCCCGATCAAGAAGTGACACCTCTTATTCAGGGTTACAATAACTGTGCTTGAAAACTAGCTTCATTAACACAACATCACCTTGTAGGGCTGGCAAACCATATTGGTCACAAACAAACATCAACAGATTGTTGTGAATAGCCACACAGGCACTGCCCAGTGTGAGTATGCACAAGCAAACTGGTGTGTCCCTGTCCAGTGGACAAATGTATCACACATGTGAAAAATACTACCTAGGCCAGGGAACAATGCCACAGAGGCAGAGTCATGATGTACCCACAGTGAATGTGCACAGTGTTGGATGACACACATGAGTAGGAGGGCAGGCTGTGTCAGGGGACTGTAGTGTGCACACTACTCCATGGTCCTGGAACGAGCTGACTGTTACAGGAGCAACCGTCCCGGCACAAAGCATATGTCCCACTCATGCACATCATGTCTGAGGCCACAACATTGGTAATGCATGCTGCAAGTCTGTTCATTTGAACCCTCACACTCCTATGTTGAGACTCAGCATCAGTGCCAACAATTAAGCACCCCAAAATGACTAAACAGGACAGGGCACAGGCAGACCACCCCCACACATGATGCTGAAAGCAGTGTGCACCTTGATAAACTGGCAGCCTAGATGACCATGTGCAATAGTGATGGCACACAGACCAGGTAACACATGTCAAGGAGGGGAAGGGAGTAAGAACAGCACAGGATGACTTTGGGGAACTGAATATGCACTGCACATATATAGCCTGGCAGTGTATCCAGGCGACTGAGCAGATCCAAAAGCTGGTGACACACAACAAACACACATGTACCTACCCCCTTCCTGCTGCTGTAACTCCCGTATCCGCCCATCCAGGTCAGGGAAGACCACCGCCAGGACACGCCGCATCTGGTGGGTCAGGCGTCGGCGCCCGCCATGCTTGAGAGGCTCCTCCTCCTTCAGCATGACCCGGGCGATCCTCCGGGTCCAGCGCCGGATGTCCTGCCATCTCTTACTCATTTGTGGCAGGCGCCGCCTGCGACCCTCCACCGATTGCACGGCCTTGACGTCATCCTTCCAGATCTTCCCCTTGTGGTAGGGGGATACCTGTGTGTATGACAAAGTGGGACAACATCACTACACCTGCACCATGTCACAGAGACACACATTTGAACATCTTTGATCTGTAGAACAGGGCATAGTATGCTGGCAAGTAATAGCACCTTAGTCATAGGGACTTTTTCCACTGTGGACGCACCAATGCACAACATGGCATAGTAAGTGCACAGGTGGCATGAGGGGTGCGAAACAATCCCTGATCATGGCACACACTGTGCATCCCAAGCAACAGAAGGCTGATGGACAGCACCGAAAATCAGTCACATGCCCCAGGCCACTGACAAAACCTCAGCAGAGTACACAGACACACACTGGCACACATCAATCACCTGCCATTGCCAACTGCGGATGCACACCTCACTCTGCACATGTGCCACTTGCCGGGGGGGGGTCACAGGTGTGGGGCTAGCTCAGCAAGTCAGACACACAGCACAGCTTACTTCACACATCAGATGGATTGAGCAGTTGCCTCCTCCATGCAGCTGTGGTGCACACTCCACATGGACACTCACCCACATGACAAGAAACATTCACACACATCAATGTCCATGGGGCGTACACATCATTTGGACACTCTCACCACTCTCACCACAGCTCCACTCAACTCTCACACACATCTGTGGGTGCAGTCACCTGTCACAGCGGGGTGACCACTGAATCACCACAGGACAACAGAACAAGAATGCCCAAGAGGATTAGGCTGGCTGAATGTGCCATGCACTATGCGGTGAATGTCACAGTAAGCACAATGCAAGTGAGGAGTGCACACATGAACTGCATGAGAGACATAAGCCCTGCATGAGAGACATAAGCCACCCCCCCGGGACCCACTACAACCAACATTGCATGTCTGTCACACCTGGCCACAATGCCAGAAGTGACAGACACAAGAAAGGTGCACAGGCAAAGGTAGTGGAGTCAGCACTCACCTTCTCCCGGTCGACCATACAGCATGGGCTACTGTGGGAGGATCACATCCAGCAGGGCCTGGTTCTCCTCCTGGGTGAAAGGCTGGGCCCTCTCCACAGTCCTTGACATGGTGCCAGAGGGAGACAATACAGCAGCAGTGGTATCGACTGACATGTTGTGCAGGCAAGTGCCCTCTCATGAGTTCTGGCTGCCTTATATCTGCCTTGCTGGCCTATTTCATTTACAGGAGGACAGAGTGATTGGTCAGACTCATTTGCATCCTACGTTTCCTCCAATCCCTTTAAACATACACCAGTGACAGCCTTTGCATCTTTCGATTTTGCAGCATGATGTCAAGTCAACAACCACTTTGCAACATTGTTAAATGTGGCCAACTGATTTTTCCAGACCACATGATGTATAATTTTGAACGTGAAACTCGGTATCCTTGACAACCAGCATGCATTTAGGCCCTAATACTTGTCCCTCATGTGTCCCCATTGTAATTCTTAACTCCCCACACAGGTAAGGCGCGTTTCACACGTACCCCTAGGGCACCATCACTACAGTGATACGGGCCGTACACGCGTGAGTACGGCCCGTATCACTAGCACCTACGGTAACCCCAACTATAGTGATACGGGCTGTACTCACACGTGTACGGGCCGTACACGCATGTGTACGGCCCGTATCACTATAGTTGGGGTTACCGTAGGTCCTAGTGATACGGGCCGTACTCACGCGTGTACGGGTCGTACACGCGTGAGTACGGCCCGTATCACTATAGTTGGGGTTACCGTAGGTCCTAGTGATACGGGCTGTACTCACGCGTGTACGGCCCGTACACGCGTGAGTACGGCCCATATCACTATAGTCGGGGTTACCGTAGGTCCTAGTGATACGGGCCGTACTCACGCGTGTACGGCCCGTACACGCGTGAGTGCGGCCCGTATCACTATATTTGGGGTTACCGTAGGTTCTAGTGATACGGGCCGTACTCACGCGTGTACGGGCCGTACACGCGTGAGTACGGCCCGTATCACTATAGTTGGGGTTACCGTAGGTCCTAGTGATACTGGCCGTACTCACGCGTGTACGGGCCGTACACGAGTGAGTACGGCCCGTATCACTATAGTTGGGGTTACCGTAGGTCCTAGTGATACGGGCCGTACTCACGCGTGTACAGCCCGTACACGCGTGAGTACGGCCCATATCACTATAGTTGGGGTTACCGTAGGTCCTAGTGATACGGGCCGTACTCACGCGTGTACGGCCCGTACACGCGTGAGTACGGCCCGTATCACTAGGGCCTACGGTAACCCCAACTATAGTGATACAGGCCGTACTCACGCATGTACGGCCCGTACACGCGTGAGTACGGGCCCTACACACACCCTCAGAGTGTGTGGACTGCCTTTTTACAGCTTACACTAGTGATAGGAGGCGCACACGAAAGGAATGGAGGCGTCAGACTCGCACAAGGCTGTACATCAAGTCATTGTCAGTGCAGTCCTTCATGTGCAGGGCCTAGGTGTGTCAGGCAGTGATGTGGCACATGTCTCCTCATGTTGTGGCACAATTGATGTGTGATGAGCTGTTTACATATGTCATGTGTGATGGGGCACTACGTGGCACACTTCCCATTCACACTGTGCACATGTGTTCATGTAGGACACACGTGTCAAGCACTGCATCACTGGTATGGCACAGTCAGCAACACCCGCAACTGTTCCCTGATGCCAGGTACACAGATAATTACACCTGACATGTGACTCCCAGCGTGCCACGATGTGACTATGTCAAGTGTGTGTCATGTGTTCCCATGAGCTTTCTGTTGGTGTTCCGTCAAATCCATCTGCTGTTGCAGCATCCAACATGTGTCTGTGTGCATATGTGCATGACACACATATACGCACACCATGCCACATGTGGACTCACACGTTACATGTGTCATGATGGTTTGTAGCTGACTCCCTGACATGAGGCAATATCTGCATTCTCTCAATGTCTGTGTCATCAGTTTTTGACATGTACCCCTTCATGGTAATGTGTGTTATCTGTCCTTTTCAAGATTACATGTGACCTGTGCGTCTAGACTCCCGCCAGCTGTCTGTATGAGATGACATCCTTCAAATGCTGATATGTAGATGCCTGTCACTCATGTAATATGTCTGGCTTTTCACTTACACTGGCCCACAGCTATTTTAATGGCATGTCACGTCAACATTGCCATGCAACTATTGTGGCAGGCTCTTCGTAGGAGTATCACCTGGCTGGCCTACGTGTCCTGGATGTATTGCACAGCACAGACTCTGTATTAAGCAGATGTGTATTAGCTGTTGAACATGTGCTCACCTCAGTGACATTGGTGTGGTAATGTACTCACTCTTCGTTATTCCTTCCAAATCTCTGCCGGGCACCGCCTCTCCCCAGACGAATGCCAGACCTGGATGCCATGCGTGAACATGACTGCATACGCAGATACCGCTTCTCCCAAGAGTTGATAGAGGACTTGACCCGCCGGCTTGCACCACACCTCCAACCACAACATAGGTATCCTACAGCTCTGACCCCCAAGATGAAGGTGATGGCAGCCCTACATTTTTTTGCCACCGGCACGTTTCAATTGACCATAGCTGATGTCGGTGGCATGTCCCAGACAATGTTCAGCCGTGTCCTGTATGATGTTATAGAAGCCATGTTGGTGCACCTGGATGACTTCATCCATTTCCCCACTTGTGAGCAGTTGACAGGTATCAAGGGTGAGTTCTATGCCCTGGGAGGGATGCCTCATGTAATTGGGGCCATTGATGGGACACATGTGGCTTTGGTACCACCACAGGCACAGGAGGTAGCCTATAGAAACAGAAAACATTACCACTCCATTAATGCCCTTGTGGTGTGTCTTGCTAACATGCTGATTTCCCATGTCTGTGCCCGTTTTCCAGGGTCCGCACACGATGCATACATCATGAGGCGTAGCAGAGTGCCAGAAATGATGCTGCAGCTGCACGGGGAACGAGCATGTCTTGTTGGTGGGTATACTCTGTTGGTCCTGTGTTAAGCGCTATCTTTGTATCTTACGGCATCTCCTGACCCACTTCTTCACATGATGTTTCCATGTAGGGGACTCTGGCTATCCCAACATGCCATGGCTGATGACGCCTCTCCGCAACCCCAGAACAGCCGCAGAACACCGGTACAACGACAACCATGGGCAGACGAGGCACGTGATTGAGAGGACGTTTGGACTCCTGAAGAGCAGATTCCGGTGCCTCCACAAGACCGGCGGTGCCCTCCCATATGCCCCGGTGAAGGTCTGCAAAATCTTCATTGTGTGCTGCATGCTGCACAACATGGCAGTGGAGAAGGCCGTGGAGCAGGATCATCCACCCGTGGAGGATGAAGGGCTCGGGCACGGGGCAAGTGAGGATGAGGACATCCAGAGTCAGCTTATCCGCAACTTCTTCTCATGATGATGAGTCCCTGTGTCTGAGTGTGCACGCTTTGAGCCTTGTGTGGCATGTGTTGCAATGTGTGTGTCCAGCTGACTGTGTGCTAAGTGACTTGGAGGTGTGATCTGATGTTTCATTCAAGTGATGATGTTAGTCCACACATTTTAGCTGGGACACTAAATTTATTAAGGGTATGGTGACAACATCATTCCTGTAGAGTACATGTACATGTCTGCGGATAACTAGCTCTTTGCTGACTTGTTGTGTGTCTGTCCTCCCCAGGTTATTGCGGCTGTCGTCTGCTCATGTCATCATTGCCCTCCTGCTATTCCTCATGAGTATTGCAACGTGTGCTGGATCGGAGTTACATGCACAGACATGGTGAAAAGTAATTTGGGGTAAGGAGTGCAGCAAGGCATTTTGTGGGTGGTACGTGTTTGTGATATGTGGGAACTGCTCCTGTGCATGTAGTGTTACCATGCATACATGTCGACTCACCATGGGCCACATGACGTGTTGCATGGCTCCCATGAATTGATAGTCACCCTTCCTGACAGTCATCTGTCATGGTTTGTGGATTCTGATGAAGGCATCAATGTGTGTATAACGTCCCTCAGGCACATACGGGATGCTAATGGTGGATATAGTGTGGCACATCCCCATATGAGGCTCAATGGGGAATTGCAGACTCTCCGTGTGCAGTAAGGGGTGTTAGGCTCAACCCCTTCACTTGTGTGCCAGCTCAGTAGGATTTACCACATCTGTGTGTTGAAGGGGGTGTCCAGTGTGGAACACATGGTCAGCCAAATGACCTGTGAGTCTGTTCCAATGGATGCATTTGCATTAGTGTGAGGCTGTGTAATAAAGGTGTTGGTCACACTCCAAGGTGCCTCATCTCTGTCAATGCAGGTCTCTTGCCACTTTGCATGCGGCATATCTGGCATAGTTGTGGAAGATTATGCATAAGAGTCCATGTGTAGTTTAGCAACATGCATGCAGTAGCTCATGGATTAGGCTCCCTATTGGGTATGAAGTACATGGTCGTGTATGTATTTTGGCATGTTGGTCCTCACGATGGGCCATCAACAGCTGCTGAGGGTGTGTCTCCTGTGCGCAGGTCAGCCTTCTGTTTCCTGATCCGGTGTAATGCTTATTTGGTGATTGTGCATACATTGTCTCTGGGTGTGCCATGTGACAATGGACACTCCTTACTTTCCACACGCGCCTGCTGCAGTTGTCCTTCTGACATCCTAGTCTTTGTGTGCAGATTCTGTCATTTTGCAAAGAGATGCCGCCTGCTGCTGCGGCCCCTGCAGCAAGGCCCCACGGAGTATCCAGATTTGGCAACAGACACGCCTCCAAGATGCTCCTCAATTCCTTCTTCCACCCATTCATTTGACTGTCCTCAGCTTGTCTATGCCACTGTTGCCGCATCGTGGTGCCAAAGGCTGAACCATCAACACATGCAAGGTGCACATTGCACCACCATCCTGTCCTTGCATAACCCACATCACACTACAGTCTGATGTATCAGCCACACTCCGAGCTATGTCCATCCGCACATCTAACGCCTGCTGTCAGACATACCCTGGGCACACACACGACACCTTTGCATGCTGGGTGTGCAACTCCAACTGCCTACACTGCGCTGCCCCGCCTTCCAGGCCCTGTCACACCAACCAGGTCACGTCCCTAATACTCCCCACAGGCTCTGTGGCCCAGCAAGGGCATGGGAGTGGGACTCAAGGCTTCAGCATGTAGTATGGTGTCATCGTCTGGGACATGGCACAGGTATCATCTCTCGGCAGGTCAATCTACAGAGTGTCCAGGACCCCCCTCTCCACCATCACATGCGCACAGCACCTCATCATCAGCTCGTATGCCATTGACAGCCAGGTGCTCCTCACCCTCAACGAAGACACAGACATTGGCAGTTCCATCATTCAAGTATGCATGTGATCCATTGATGAATGGCTGAACACGAACCACCTGAGGCTGGACTTGGACAGGGCTGAGGTGATCATCTGAGGATTGTCCCCTTCCAGCTGGGTCAAGTGCCTGTGTCACACCCGCAAGAGCCCTGCACAAGCACCCAGTGGCCAGACACACAAGATGGTGTGCATCATGTTTGGCTCGCTCACATATGCCATGCTAGTCCACAGCATCTGTACCTCATGCTGCAACGCCCTCTGCATTATGCACATGATCCACAGCTAGAGACACTCCAAGTACAGACAGACCATCCCCCAGATCCATGACAACATCCGTGTCAAATAATGCCCTGCCCTCTACGGAGCAAGTACATCCAAACTCCCAGGAAACTGGTCCACTTCCAGGGGGTGTCTGCACACCTCAGCATCAACACCCAGCGCCCCAGCCACCTCACCGTCCAACATAGATAGCTGCAATGGATCACTGTCTGCTGCAGGATGACCTCCACACTCCCCACCCACACTCAGGAGGCAGTCCACAAACCTGACCCCACACCAACCTTGTACGTCTGTCATCCTAGATCCCGTTGGGCCATCTCCGTGCATCCAACCTTGCCCTGGCCACCGTTCTTCACATCCACCGTACTCCAGCATACAGGACTTTGTTCTCCCACCTGGCCACACATACCTGGGACTCCCTCCCCGGGAACCTCCACATGAGCCATGACCTCTACGCCTTGATGATGATCTCCCAAATAGGTCTGTCCACACAGTTTAGCAAGCCCCCCCTCAGCAGCCAGAGGCCATCACAGGTGAGTGTTGTGCTCCATGCCTACATTGAATGATACCTTGTGACCCATGTGTGTCATGTACCAGACTCTGATCTCAGGGTATGGATGGCTGGAGTTAGTTCAACACTCAGGCATAGTTAGACATTTCCACACACATATGTCGTTGAATAATGCCAAATGACAGCAACATCTCATGTGAAGAATAAGGAGATTTTATTGTTGGTGGGGTGAGTCTTTTGGTAGATGTGCTAAGGTGCTCTACCGGGGGAATAGAATCCAAAGTTCACAGGGGGAGATGGTATCCTTGGCATTGGAAGTCATCAGAGTCCAGAGCACAGTGTTGGTCATCATTGGTCAGACTGTGACCAGCAAGTCGATGTGGCAGAGAATGTCATTGGATGAGCTGCTGCTGTTGCCCCACAGGGCCAGGTGCCAGGCCAGTTGACCTGGGAGATGGGGATGGTCCGCTGACTCTCACGGTCTTTTCAGTGGACGACCCACCTTCCTCCGGGGACCCTCAGATGCAGGCCTTGACGATGCTGGGGACGCTCCGTCAGATGAATCCTCCTCCTCCTCCCTCCCTGTGTCTGGTGCTGGTCTATGCCTGGTGCCACAGGGAGGGTTTGCCAGGCTTTGGGCGATCTGACGGAGTGATTGACTCACGTCCCTGTGCACCACCAGGAGCTCAGCCAGTCTTGCCTCCATCCGTCCTTGGTGTTGTTGATGAATGGCATGGTGCTCGACCTGCAGGTTCTTAATCTCATCAAGGGTCCCCTGCATATCGGAGAGTCTCGACACGACCTGGTTGATGCCTCTGGTGTCACGCCAGTATGAGTCCATGATGTTGCGTATGTGTTACATACCGGTGTCCTGATGTCGTACTTTGGTATTCGGACCCGCGTAGGGGACAGGGCCCTACCCCTGTCTGTCTTGGTATTAGCGAACCGCAAATGGTAAATGCGGCACGTACGAGTGTTTTATGTGCCGTTCTAGCTTCGAATGCACTGTGTACACGTTATTCTGCTCAACTACGCGGGTTCCATTTTGGAAGCAGTGGCCATCTTGTCGTTGCCCTCACATAGGCTATGATGGAGTTAATACGGGCCTCACAGTACATGAGCTTTCCCTCTGACTTCTCTGTGACCTGGGCAGCTGGCTCTGCTGCCCCGGGTCAAACCGGTCTCACGAGCTCCCCTTCCTTCGTCCACCTGTGATTCGTATCAGGGCTTGACCCGTCATAAACCCCTTTCATTCTACACAATCCCCCGGCTAATCTCTTCCACACCTGCTTGTTCTTGCTTTATGACTTGTTTCCCAAAACAGGAGATGCTCATGTTTATTGGGGGGTCTATTTACTTCAAACATGGGATCTGAACCTTCCTGTGTAAATCATTATGGGCTGGCCGAACTGGAATGTGGGATGGTCATCATGACTCTGCCTTTTCTTTGTAACATATCCTTGTATATTGCCGTTTCATAAAACTCAGGAATGTATGCTTGGGGCCAGAAAAGGCCTATTTAAGATGTAGCCTGTTCCTATGATTTTCAGCAGTCTCCTGAGAACATACACGCTGTTGTACTTCTAGGATATCTGTCATTGGTCTGCAGCCAATAAACGATTCTTTGACTTCACCCAGAAGACTCTGTGTTTCTGTAGGTCCGGAACAGGGTGAAACCCCGAAGTCATAGGGTGTGTGCCCCTGCACCGCTGGGACTAAAATACCCAGTACTTCAGTTTGGCGCCCAACTCGGGCCAATTTCAGCGGTACCAGTCCAAGCCAGAGGTTCGTGAGGAGCTTCGTGTGGAAATTCCGGAGGAAGGCCGCCACTTCATCGACCCCTGCATGTCGACGTGGTCCGAAAGTCTTTTCTGCGAGGTTCTCCGCGTCCCGACAGCTACGAAGGACTGCTGCCCTGATTAATCGACCTGTTTTGGACCCTTGATGAGTTTGAGAGAGCGAAACAATCGAGAGAGTCTTCTGGTGACGTCATCGATCAGCAATATTCAGTTAAGTATAAGTGGAGCGTCTCCCATTTGTTTTGGTATCCCTCGGGATCGTTTGGTTTGATTTGGTAATTGGTGATTTGGTGTTTGCAAACCCCAAAGCCAGAGGACTCGTGTATTCACGAGAATATCGTAATCGATAATCCTCTGACGTTTGGATCTAGACTAGTGAGCGAAGATGCCTGGTTTTGGACTATTTGGTAGATTATTCTGTTTGGGTTGTGGAAAAGATTTCCAACTGGAAGAATCATGTCTGGTTCCTCCGGTTGGAACTCCAACTTATGAGCTCTATGTGAAACATGGCGTAGGCCCCATTGCATATAACGAAGTGTGGATCCACTACACCAGGAAAGACGGTGTTTTAAAATGGCCCCAAAATGGTAGTTTTGATACCGATATTTTAGATAATCTGGAAATTAAATTATTTAAGAAGAAAGCCCGGCCGGCGATGTTTGACTCTTTCCGCTTATGGCGAAAGGAAGCCAAACAGAAGGAAATTAAGCTAGCGAAAAGGAATAAGAGAGAGAGAGGTATGTCAGTAATGCAAGCAGCTGTACAATTTAAAGACAATGAAGAGGAGCAAATGAATGAGCAATTGCACAGGCAGCGTAAGTTAGGGATTGACAAATGTTACCCAGCTTTGCCACATTCTAAGCAGGATGAGTCAGAAGAAAAGGAGAAAGATCCCCTGATGTCACATTTGTTGAGTTCGCCACCCCCGTATGCTCAAACTGCCACGGCGCCTCCCCAGCTTGTAAATATGCCACTTCCAGTGCATATACTGCAAGCCTTGCCGCAACCGCCAGTTGCTTTGCAACCAGTTCCTATTCCTGTAGCGCAGTCCTCTCAAGCGCCTCCGGTAGTGCTTCCAACTGCCCCCGCACTTCCTGCGACTTTGCTTAATCCAGTAACTGTCTCCCCTAACACTCTTCCTTCTACCACTCCAGTACCTGTCTCTACATCCTCTTTTCTTCCCTCTGTTTTTCCCCCTGTTCTCGCCTCAGCTTCTCCTTCAGCGCGACAGCGTTTAGCTAATGTGGTTACTACATTAATGTCGCCTCTCTTTGGGTCATCTGGTGCAACTCCTGGTGTACAGCGTAAGCAGTTGCGCAGCCAATTGCCTAACCCCGATGAGAAAAAGGTAATAGATCACATGGCGCGTAGATGGATCGTTTTTCCTTCACTGTATGATGTGGAATCGGTTGTTAACACTTTCCATCAATGGGATGCCCCGAAACAGAGATATGTATTTGAGAAAATGTGCGAAATTCTCTGTGAAGAATTGGAGGATAGTGGTAGAAATCCGAACCCACAGGAATTGTGTAGAGTAAGGTTCGATTTTGGAACTGGTATAATTGTGGACCGCGAAGTAGATAAAGTAGTTGCGGTTGTATTGTCCTTAAGGAATGACGATTGCCAACAGTCATTGTTTGAACAAGAGGTCCTTGTGGGGAAAAAGGCAAAAGCGCGACAATACCCTATGAGAGAAGTTCCCCCGGTATGGAAGGAAGCGGTTGCAGCTGTCGGCAATAACCCCGCTGTGCCAGCGCATTTCCAACGTGTTTGGGTGCATGTTCCATGGAAGCGCTCTGAGGTGTTAGCACTTAAGCAGACATTGCCTGATCCCCGTAAAAACCCAGCAGGTTATTATAAAGAGTTGTCGCAGACGGCAGGGTCATGCATTATGAATCTGGCCGACATAGACATGTTGTTTGGTAATGTTGTTCCACAGCCTCTATGGGGATCAATTCGTAATGTAGATCACAATGCAGAACTAGGGGATACATGGGCTAACATTGTCGCTGCTGATGCTAGACAAACGGGTGGTGCGAAACCAGAACCTTTAGTAGCTGAATTGCCTGGTAGAATCATCACATATATGAAGACACTAATGCCTGCGATGCGTGTAAATTGGGACAAGTTATCTGCATGTAAGCAGAAGAAAGATGAGACAGTGTCAGACTTCTTTACTAGGTTTGAGGAAACGTTTATTGACCACAGTGGACAAGATATGAGTACTGAGGGTGGACAACGGTTGTTTGTGGATAAGTTTGTGCAGAATTTACTCCCTGACCTGTGTAAAAAGTTGAAAGACTCAGAGAGTTCTTGGGCCGTTTCCTCTTCAGCGCAAATACTGGCTACTGCACAGTATTATGAAAACAGAGATAAAGACGAGAAAGATAGAACGGAGAAGAAAACGAAGGAACTAAAGACAAAGGTCCTTTTACAGCAGGCCTATCCGCCACGTGGAGGTGGTAATAATTATGGACAACCCCAAGGTGTTTATCACCAACCCCAACAGTTTCAGACTAATCAGCAAATGAATGGGTATTATCAACCACGTGTCCCTGTAGGTCCCAACCAATGTTCATACTGCAAAGAGGAAGGTCATTTTAAATATAGTTGCCCTAAATTAATGCAACGGAATGGTAATACGTATGGCGCCAGAGGTAGAGGTGGTCAGCAAGCTCCTAGAGGCAGAGGGCGTGGAAGTGTTCCCCAAAACGCGCGTCCTCTTCCGCCCCAAAGCGCCATTAATAGTTTTGATCAGCAAGCTAACGCGACTGGTAATACGGCACAGTATTACAATAATGATTATTATGTGGAGGATGGCGATGCAGAAAATAATGGTTACTAGGACAGCCATAGACAGAGAGAGGGAGTTGTTTCAGTGCCAGTGGATCAGAGTGGACCGTATGTTGAGGTGACTACAGCAAATGTAATGGAGCCTTTTCTGCTAGACACTGGTGCTGCAAAGAGTTCAATCATGCATTCAAAACTCCCTGGCGCACCTTTGTCTGGCGATATAAATGTTTCAGTAGGTTTTTCTGGCGCCCCAGTTAGGAACCCGATTTCCAGTCCCATGTCACTTTCTGTTGGACCTTGCGAGCTGAAAGCGCCCCTGATCCTGACAACAGGTTGTGGTGAGAATTTGCTGGGATTAGATTTGTTGAAAAGATTACATGCTACACTGTATTGTTCTCCTTCAGGAGTACAACTTACATTAGGCAAGAAAGTGGTTTCCCCAATGTATTTGTCTAAAAACACGATGCCACCTGAATTGTCATCCCTTCCGGATGCCCTTTGGGCTACTGGTCCCAATGATGTGGGCCTCTTGGAGATACCACCATATGTGGTGACTCTAAAGGCTAATGTCAGACTGCCACGTATTCCGCAGTACAAGATCTCTAATGAAGGGCAGAAAGCATTGTTAGACATTGTCAGCGACTTGATTAATAAGGGTGTAATTGAAGAGACAAGAGGCAACGTTTGCAACAGTCCGATTTTACCTGTCCTAAAACGAACGGACCCTTCACAGCCACCTGTTTACAGATTTGTGATTGATCTTAGAGAGGTTAATAAGATTGTTGTGCCTCAGTTTCCGGTTGTCCCCGATATAACTGCCTTGTTAACGATGATTCCAGCCTCTGCTGCATGGTTCTCAGTGATAGATTTAAAGAATGCTTTCTTTAGTATCCCAATTGCAGAAGAGAGCAGAGACATTTTTGGTTTTAGTCTGGGAGGCCGAAGCTTCCGCTTCAAACGCGCTCCCCAAGGCTACTGCGAGAGTCCATCCATATACAGTCAAGCTTTGAAAGCGCAGCTTGATGCACTTGTTTTACCTAGTGGCGCTATCCTGATCCAGTACGTGGACGATTTACTGATCGCCGCGGATACTGAGAAGATCTGTAAAGAAGCCACATTGTCACTGTTGCGCCATTTATCCGCATTCCATCACAAAGTGTCTCTCTCTAAGCTGCAATATTGTCGACAAGAAGTGACCTACTTAGGTCATCTCTTATCGAAGGAGGGAAGGAGACTGACCCCAGAAAGAATTCAAGCCATTGCACAGTTGAGTGTGCCAAAGACACAGAGAGAAGTGCGTGCTTTCTTGGGCATTACCTCATACTGTAGGCATTGGATCCCTAGTTTTTCTTTGTTGGCGAAACCTTTAGTAGCATTAACATGTAAAGACACACCGAATCCTATCCCATGGTCTGAAGAGTGCCAGCAAAGTTTTGTGGAATTACGCAATGCGTTGTGTTCAGCTCCTGTATTGGGCACCCCTGACTACAGTAAGCCTTTTACATTGTATGTTCACGAGAAAGATGGATGTGCGTTGTCAGTGTTAACACAGCCTTTTGGCGACAGACCGCGCCCATGCGCGTATTTTTCATCCACCTTGGACCCTGTAGCGAGGGCATTGCCAAGCTGTCTGAGAGCGACAGCTGCTGCAGCAATGTCTATCCGACAATCTGCTGGTCTAGTAATGGACAACACATTGATTGTCATGGTTCCACACGCTGTAGACACATTATTGAATAGAACCAAGACACAACACTTGACTAGTGCGCGATTATCAGGGTATGAACTCACACTGTTAGCGAATCACATACACATAAAAAGATGCAATACGCTGAATCCAGCCACATTATTGCCGATTCCAGCAGACTCAGATGAGATTGAGCAACATGACTGTCTGTTCAGAACAGAAGAAGAGACGAAAGGGAGAGTAGATCTCAAAGATACTCCCCTGACTGAATGTGATGGCACTTTATGGGTAGATGGGTCATGTTTCAAGCTCCCTAATGGTGACACGACTGCTGCATATGCTATCACGACTTTGCACACGGTCGTGGAAACTGCACGAGTGCCACATAATTCGGCCCAAGCAGCGGAATTAATCGCCCTCACGAGAGCATGTGTGTTGTCTGAAGGAATGAGAGTGAACATATACACAGATAGCCAGTACGCCTTTGGCGTGGCTCATAATTTTGGGCGACTGTGGAAAGAGCGTGGGTTCCTGACGTCGCATGGAGCTAAAATTCAGAATGGCAAGTTGGTGAATGATCTCCTTGAGTCACTGACCCTACCTTTGCAAGTTGCGATCATGAAATGCAGTGCGCACAGGAAAGTCACAGATGATGTTGGACGTGGGAATGCATTTGCTGATGAGACCGCGAGAGAAACCGCACAGAATGTGAAGACTAGAATGTATGTTGCAGGCCCCGCAAGATGGGTTAATGATGTGGGAATGTGCGAGAACACAATAGAGAGTGTGAAGTCGCTTCAGGCTGAAGCTACGGAAGACGAGTTAAGCAATTGGAGAGAGAGTATGGGTAAGTTGGATGAGAATGGTTGCTGGATTGACCTGACAGAACATAGGCGATGGTTGTTGCCTGATGCATATGTGCTTCCAGTGGTTACTATGGCGCATGGAATGGCACATATCAGTACGAAAGGTATCTGTAAGTTGTTGGCTCCAGTATGGCAGAATGTTGGGATTCCCAAGTGTGCAGAGAATGTGGTCAAGAATTGTATGGTATGCTTGAAGTACAACCCTGGTAGGGGAACCCCAACTCCGGCCGGTCACTTTGCACCCCCATCATGTCCATTCGAAGTTTTGCAGCTGGACTTTATTCACATGGACAGGTGCAACAACCTAAAATACGTATTGGTGGTTGTTTGTGCTTTTTCCAAATGGGTAGAGGCTTATCCTCTGAAAGATAACACTGCCCTATCCACAGCCAAAGCCCTTGCGAAGGAATTTTTCCCCCGGTTTGGAATGCCGAGAATGGTATGGTGTGATAATGGAAGTGAGTTTGTGGGTAAAGTGAGGAAGAATGTATGTGAAGGTTTAGGCATAAGGCAGAAATTCCACGCTGCAAATCACCCCCAATCAGCTGGACTAGTAGAACGCTACAATGGAGCCTTAAAGCTCAAGTTGGCCAAAATTCAGGCAAGCACTGGTCTTAAATGGCCTGACGCTCTGCCTTTAGCACTCTTGTCCACCAGAATGACAATACACTCACGAGTGGGACTTAGTCCTTATGAAGTAGTCTTTGGCCGCCCGGCCAACGTATGGGGTGTGCCAAGGCCTACGAAGTTCAGTGAAATAGAGCATCCAGTACTGCTCGATTACCTGTATGATTTGACTGTTAAACTACGTGTTTTGCACCAACAGGTACATGATACTCTTCCCCAAGCCTCTGAACCTCCTGGACACCCCATCAACCCTGGTTCGTGGGTCCTGGTACGGAATTTCCAGCGCAAGGGCAACGACGAGCCTCGCTGGATTGGCCCTCATCTTGTTCTTCTTTCGACAAGATCAGCAGTGCGAGTGAAAGGGAAGAAACACTGGATTCATGGTACTCACTGCAAGGTAGTTCCCTTGCCTCTGCCATATGACCAGTGGGTCAAGGAGGGTATCGCCGACTCAGAGACAGACATTGTACCTCGCTTTGTACCATTCAGTGACGCACGCTTAAGAGACACAGCTTCAGTCCAAGAGAGTGACAATATTCTGCAGGAAGCTGTGACACCATCAAATCGACTGGACACCACTGAGCCTGAACTTCTTTTTCAAGACCAAACAGCACCTGGCCGTCTCCGCTATAATTTGAGACCTAGGCCCATAGATAAATAAAGATTTCCTCATTATTTCCCTTTTGACATTTTTTGCTCTCCCATCTGAAGGACTTTCTTGATTTTTTGTTTTTCGAACCACCATCCGGGTTCTGCCGCAGGGTCGCGGTGCCAAGACTTTGGGGTACAGGCCGAAGACGCTAGGTCAACGGTTCTGGTTGGTCTAGGGCGTTTCCCTGGACTGACAGGCGTACTCCTTAGCAGAAGAAACTCATCCACCGCGAGCGGCCCGAGTAGAGGATGGAGTTTTTTAAGATGGAGAGACCGATCGAGGAAATGAGCTTTAAAGCCAGGATGTGTGAAATTGTAAAAAGTAAATGTTTTGTCTTCTTATGCCTTTTTACACTGTGTAGTATCATGATGTTTATTGTAGGATGTGTGCTTTTCTCTGCTCAAAAACCCATTGCACCCACTCAACAGCCTATACTTCTTTCTACTGCCTCCTCTCACTCTTTTCACCCTTTGCCTGAGCACGAACAGACCAGACGATCAGAGTTCGTAAATAACTCGTTTATCCAACTCTTGCACCAACACCAACTGGTAGTGAATACGACCAATTGCTGGGTCTGTGGGTTAATGCCACATACCACTAACAAGGGTATTCCCTACCTGGTGCTACCGTACAGTTACAATGGATCGTCATGGGCATTCCAAACCATGTTTCTCTACGCTCTAGATACATATTCCCCTCGCCCACCGCGTTCTATCAGACCCATCACCAATAATAAGGCTTTGATGAAAGGAGTTGCCGATATGAGTAGAGATATTGATGCATACTCCTCCATTCCTAAAGAAGAGCTGAGACCTTATGTAGGATGGAACGCGACGGGGTATAGTATTAGTCTGGGTGAAAGACAGCGAAAAATCTCATCTCCAATCTGGGTCGTACCCCACATGGGTCGGTTCTGCTTACAGGGTAATGGTCAGAACCCTAGGGCTCAACTGGGAAGAAGTGACTGTACTGAAACGTACACTTTCCCGTCACAGTTTTCCCCTGCGTTTTTGGCTGCTAAGGGCACATATTTCATCTGTAATGATCGAGCATATACATGGTTGCCCCCTGATTTCTCGGGCACATGTTATATTGCGAACTTGCTACCGCCGACATTTACTGCCGCCTCTGATTATCACAAGACAAGAGTTGTGAGAGGTGTGATTAGTAAGGAGGACACTGCCGGTCAGGAAGCAGGAGACTTCTTCTTGGGTTTCCTGCCGTTTTGGGGACCTATGGTCAATAGTAGGAACCTGAGACAGCTGACTCGTGTGGTTGAATCCACCGTCAATGTAACGGCTGGTGCCCTTAGTAATTTGACAGCTGAGCTCCAAGCGGATCGCCTTATGACTTTGCAGAACCGCATGGTTCTAGACGTTATTCTTGCAGACCGCGGTGGGGTATGCAAGGTCATCCAATCCAGTTGCTGCATTTTCATACCAGATAATGCTCCAACAGTGTATCAAGCCATCTCCAAACTCCATAAAATATCTGAAGCCATACACGTGGATAAGGGAGATTGGTCACTGATGGGATGGTTCTGGGAAATAATATCTGCCTGGGGTTGGAAAGCTCTGATGGTCATTGGAATAATCTTAGCCATTCTTTTCCTGTTCTGTCTATGCATACAGTGTGCTCCTACGATATGTGGCCTCTGTGCTACCTTATGTGTAAGGAAACCTGTATCGAGGGACGAGCTAAGTAATAGGATGATGCTACAGCAACATCTCCATGACTTCGTGAACATTGACCTAGACTCGGATTAAGATGAGTATAGTGATTGCCTATGTAAGGGCAAAAGGAGGGTCTGTCGTACTTTGGTATTCGGAACCGCGTAGGGGACAGGGCCCTACCCCTGTCTGTCTTGGTATTAGCGAACCGCAAATGGTAAATGCGGCACGTACGAGTGTTTTATGTGCCGTTCTAGCTTCGAATGCACTGTGTACACGTTATTCTGCTCAACTACGCGGGTTCCATTTTGGAAGCAGTGGCCATCTTGTCGTTGCCCTCACATAGGCTATGATGGAGTTAATACGGGCCTCACAGTACATGAGCTTTCCCTCTGACTTCTCTGTGACCTGGGCAGCTGGCTCTGCTGCCCCGGGTCAAACCGGTCTCACGAGCTCCCCTTCCTTCGTCCACCTGTGATTCGTATCAGGGCTTGACCCGTCATAAACCCCTTTCATTCTACACAATCCCCCGGCTAATCTCTTCCACACCTGCTTGTTCTTGCTTTATGACTTGTTTCCCAAAACAGGAGATGCTCATGTTTATTGGGGGGTCTATTTACTTCAAACATGGGATCTGAACCTTCCTGTGTAAATCATTATGGGCTGGCCGAACTGGAATGTGGGATGGTCATCATGACTCTGCCTTTTCTTTGTAACATATCCTTGTATATTGCCGTTTCATAAAACTCAGGAATGTATGCTTGGGGCCAGAAAAGGCCTATTTAAGATGTAGCCTGTTCCTATGATTTTCAGCAGTCTCCTGAGAACATACACGCTGTTGTACTTCTAGGATATCTGTCATTGGTCTGCAGCCAATAAACGATTCTTTGACTTCACCCAGAAGACTCTGTGTTTCTGTAGGTCCGGAACAGGGTGAAACCCCGAAGTCATAGGGTGTGTGCCCCTGCACCGCTGGGACTAAAATACCCAGTACTTCACTGAGCTGGCTGGTCAGGTTCGCGCCTCCGCCTGCCTCCACTCCCACCACCCCTGCCCACTTGAGCCTGGCCTGCCCTTGTGGGCACATCGGGTCTACGGGACCTCTGAGGGATGACATTTGCAGGGTTTTCTGCCTCCTCCTGGGTGCCTGGAGAACCTTGTCCCTCCTGGTCAAACTGGCTCTGTTGTTCAGTGCGAGCAGGGCTCCTGGGTGTGTCCAAGGATGTGGCAGCAATGGAGGTGGTGGTTGGCACAGATGTACCTGACGCAGGTGCTGCAGGGGCTTGGGCACCAGAGGGTCCAGGTTGGTCGGGGTCATCCACGGAGTGGTGAGAGTCGTCACTGCCGGTGGGATCGTCTTCACGCGGAGCCTGGGACTGTGATTCTTCCCCCCCAGTGTTGGGGGGAGATCGACGACGTTGCCCTGTGTGTGAGAGAGAGACAGTGTCAATGGTGTTTCCTGCGACATCTATGTTTCATACATATTCAAGTGGACACAGTTCCTCCAGGTAGTTGGTTGTCCCTAGCATTCCTCTCAATGTCCACTAGGGGATGGGTATGTTGCGGGGGACAGATTGGGATGTTCTCCTGAGTGTTTGACCTGTAGACTGGTGGCTCTGATGCTTATTTGGCTCTGGATTGGTGTTGTTGTGTCACATGTCCATTGTGGGAGTGTGTAAATCCGTTGCCTGCCCCGGGGGTGTGTGCTTGTGTTAGGGGGAGGGGTGTGACCGGGCCTGCTGTTGTGTGTAGTGTGAGTTGTCATTGGGTCTCCCAGGTGATCTTTCTGTCCCCTCATGGTGCATGCTGGCATGACAGTGAGTGTGAGTTCCTGTGCTAGATACCTGTGCTTGTGGATTTGGAGTGTGAGTGTACAGTGGTCCCAGGAGGGCCTTGTGCTGCATACAGCAGGGCCCAGTGTCAGCTACCTTGTCAGTAGTTTGCCAGTCCCTGTGCATTGTGCATGGGTATGTACCTATGCCATATGGGCTGAGGGCATTGTTGTCTGCGTCTCATTTCCACAATGTGTTGTGTGGGGCCCACCCTCCCAGCCTCCCGGACATCCAGTCTTGTGTTTGTGGTTGTTGTAGCCTTGAACATGGCCTTGCCTTGATTTGTGAAGGGTGCATGGAGACGTTAGTGGCATGAGCGTGGTTTTTGATTGTGGTTGTGTGCGGTGAGTGCTTGGGGGAATTTGCGTGCATTTGGTGTATATGTGGTGTGGACCCCATTGCCCCCATGTTACGTAAGTTGTTTGTGTACTCACCAGGCTCTGCGACTCCTTCAACTCCGTGTACTCCCACCGGCGGTAGCAGGGCCATCACCTTCTCCTCTCAGGGATGGTAGTGTACGGGTCTGCGGGGCGGCCCACCTCCAGTGATGTTAGTCTGGGCATATTCTTCATTCAATTTCCTCTTGACCGCCCGGCGCAGATCGTACCACCTGGCTTGGCATTCATGCCTGGTCCTTCGGATGGGCGCAACAGCATTCACCTTATCGACAATCCTCTGCCACATGGCAGATTTTTCAGATATGCTGGTCTGTCTGACCAATGTTCCAAACAGCTGTGGCTCGACTCTGATGACTTCGTTGACAAGGAGCTCCAGCTCCGCCGTAGTGAACTTTGGATTCTTGTCTGTGGGCATGGTGTGGGGTGGGGGTGTGGGTGTGGATGGTTGTGGGTGTGTGGGTGTGTATGTGAGTGTGTGTGTGTGTGTGAATGTGAAGAGGGGGATGTTTGTGGAGGAGGTTGTGTGAAGGTGTGTGAGTGAAGGTGTAGTGAAGGTATGAGTAATGTGGAGTTGTTTGTGTGTGGGGTCTGGCAGCAGTGGGTCTGTTGCAAAGGCTCATGGGTTGTGTGTGGGCCCTTTTTATTGGTCCATTTTTGGGTGTGGCTGTGTTTGAATTTTGGTGGGTGTGTTATAAGAGGTGGTTGTGATTTGGGGCCTCTCTTTGCCTGTTTGGATGTGCCAGGTCAGTAATTGAGATGTATTTTGTTGTGTGGATGTGTTTGGTGGTGTTGTGCGAGTCGAATTGACCCTCCTTGTGCTGTTTTACAGTGTCCTGGTTCTGTATGAGTCTTTTTCGCGTAGGTGCGATCCGTACATACGCGATGCTGGGTGAGGGTGCTGGGGTACGGTGTTGGAAGCGGCGCGTACATGCGGTGGGGGTACGGTGCGTACATGGGCAGCCCTGGGGTACGGCGCGTACATGCGGAGGTACTGCGCGTACAGGGGGGATGGCGCGTACATGGGGGGGTGCGGTGCGTACATGCGGTGGGGGGGCAGGGGGTTTGGTGCGTACATGCGATGCTGGTGTACGGTCTGTACATGCGGGGCTGGGGTACGGTGCGTACATGCGGTGCTGGGGTACGGTGCGTACATGCGGTGGGGGGCAGGGGGTACGGTGCATACATGAGGTGGGGGGACAGGGGGTACGGTACGTACATGCGGTGGGGGAGGCAGGGGGTACGGTGCGTACATGCGGTGCTGGGGTACGCTGCGTACATGCGGTGGGGGTGCTGGGGGTACAGTGTGTACATGCGGTGGGGGTACGGTGTGTACACGTGCGGCCCTGGTGTACGGCGCGTACATGCGGAGGTACGGCGCGTACATGCGGGGGTGATGCGCGTACATGGGGGGTACGGCGCGTACAGTTGCGGGGCTGGGGTACAGTGCGGACAGGGTGGTGTACGGTGCTGGCAGATTTGGGGATGGGGGCTGTACAGCTCGTACACGGGCATAGGTTTACCCATGTACATGTGTGCTACTGCATTGGCTCCGTACGGGCCTTTTTCCGTGCGATTGTGTATTCGGACGGACGGTCGGGATCGTACTTGCACGCTCGGACTTGTGTTTTACGATTTGCACGTACAAATGTCCGGCTCACTCTCGTACACTTTTCCCGACGATATTCGGACGTAAACACTTTCCGACGCCCTCTCGTACACTTTTCCCGACGCTATTCGTATATATTTTTCACGTTCGAATCGTACTTGCCCATTGGTACGGTACTTGTGCGACTCGTACGTAAAAACATACGGATACGAGTCGTACGGTAATTTTTTTAACGGATCGGAATCGGCACCTAAATGTTTAAAAGTGCATACATGTAAAATATTCTCAAATATTAATAAAAGTTTCTCATTTTAATCAATCTAAGACCTTAATAGTGTTAAGCATCACTGCTGAAAGTTTTATACTTATACGGCGTTGCTCCTTAATTTACCCCACTTTCTTTTCTCTTTGGCGCATTGCAATGGAGACGCTAAAGATGCTAGGTTTCATTATTCGCATTAGCACATTTGCGTGGGAGACTCATTTACAATAATTATTCTGTGTTAATTTCCATCATAGCAAACATTTTTATTAACCTTAAATTATGATTTTGTTAAAATAATTTTGTAAGCTGTTAATAATCATTTTAATACTCATAATAAGTCAATTCTTCTATTTCTCAGTTTCGATGTTATGTTTCTAGACGAATCCAAAGTGCACATTTGTAATTGTCATAAGCTGTTTTATGTTGTGTAAAGATTCAACAGCATTTAAGCTGATTCACAACTATGCTGCAAAATTGGTAATAAGGGCTAATAATACATTTTTTTAAATAAATCTAGTCTGGTAGCAAACTTAAAGGTTACCCTGCAAGCTGTTTCCAAAATGGGCATTTTCTTGTTACTGGTCCTGCTGCTCTCCATCCCAGTCCAAATAGTAGAAGAAAATTAGGACTTTTTTTATACGTCTTTTGCCAAAGTGGTGAATGCAGAGCAGTCAGAGACTCTATTGGTCAAAATAATATTATCTGGTTGCCTACTGGTGTGAAGGAAGGGGCAAATACCAATTTTTGTGTCTGTCAAGTCTTGTGCTAGAAGTGTGGTGCAATGCTGAATGGGGAATGTGAAGGTCTGTAAAGAATACCACACATCATGGTATTCCAGAATGCAGTCCTTAGTGGAAAACCAGTACAGAATAAAGCTGTGCAGGCCATAACAAATTGTAGTGGAAATATGATAAAGGCATACTACCAGGTTGTGAATAATAGAGTGTAGTAATCAGGAAAGCACACTGGAGTGAGGATGTCAACGTAGGTTTATTGAAGAGTAGATAAACAGGTAACTATCTTCAGTATATCACAAGTGTAGGTCTCTGTCAGCAGTCCTAAGTATCCATCAACAGTCCCACCGGGAGCAGCCTGCTAGCTGCTCAGCCCCATCCATCCGTCATTCTGCTCCAGTCACCCAAGCATTCCACACATAGCCCACACATCAAATATTCCACTTAGAACACTCACACAGGCTGAGCAGCTAGGTGCAAGTTATCATAGGAGATAGATAGTAATAGGAGAATACTACATAGAGTGTGCTAAGAAATGAGTTTAAAGGAAAGTACAGAGCCAGTGCTGTGCTCAGGCTATGAGTAAACCAGCAATATACATTTGACAAGTTTGAAGCAGTGCTCCAATCAGGGTGCTGCCTATATAATGTTAAAGGAGAGGGCAGATTAATGTCCAGCTGTGCAGGATATACACCAATACAGAGATGCTCGAAAGGCATTTTATGTGATGAGTAATATATGTGTGAGGATTTAGTATTGCAGTTATGTGATGAGAAGAAGATTAGACTATATCCCTTAGCCATTGTTGGAAACATAGGCGTTGATGATGAAGGACTCTTTTTCCAAGCTCACTCTGAGCTGAGAAAATAAAGTTGGTAGAGGTAGATTTGCCTTTGAAGATTTGGTTGTATGCTGAGGACATTGCTTTATCAACAGAACATTTTGCAAATATGTCTGCAGTATTTGATTTAGTTATTAATCTTTCAACTATGTTGAGTTATCAATTGAACCCCTCGAAAACTGAGGGTATCACAATCGCAATTAAAAGAGTTGGATTTTTTTGATTAACTCTACTCCATTTATATGATCTCTGCCAAAACATACCTGGCTCATATTCTATCAGATAATTCCACATAGGTGTTTAAATTATATGGCAAACCCCAGAATCTATGTTTTTGGTTGAAGGTCAGTGCTGCCAATGCTGGTAAATGCTACCATGCAGTTTAGTTGCTATTTCTGTTAGCTATTGGCATCTGATGATTGGTATTATGCTATGAAAACTGTTCTTACTACATGAAATTCCGTCCGTCATTCTCCACATGAATTTCAAAGCCTTAAATACTTAAACAGATTAAGCATGAACGAATTTAAGAGTGGTGCCAAATAGGGAAAGATACTACTCATATGCATCATTGGCCACAAGAATATGATCATATCTCAATCTGGCTGAATCCTCATTTTCGTGAAGAAGTTACTGGTTAAAGTTATTAGTAGTACATCTATTTGGGTGTTATGATCAGGATTCATCGGTGACATTGTAGCCATGCCATGATTTGGAGCTTTGCATTCTGAGTATAGATTTTCTAAGAATGAGATTTTTTTAAATATCTGCAATAGTACAGATAGATTAAAGCTCAACAATGAATGTGGAGTCTCTCACATGATTAAGGGCATTTTACATTAGGTGGAGAATGTAACAAATCAAAGTTGTATATGTTTGTCAACATACCTGCATGTTATATTCACATATGGTGTTTCTGATGCAATTCCACAATCCTTGGCAAAGTCAACAGTGGCACCTAGCCATCTACAAAATTATTTTGCATAATTTCAAGATGGACACCATGTTGCATCTAGACTCTAAAGGGTATAAAAACATTTTTTGTATACATACATTCATACCACTCAAAAATAGGGATTACATCGCATATAAATGCAATGTGAAGGTCATGTTGGAAGTGTGCAAAATCCAAGATGATTGCCTGTGTGTACTGGCTCTGTCAATCCTCGTCGAATTGTGTCAAACTCACTGAATTTGGCACAATACTGCAAGCATTGGCAAAGCCCATACTGGCACCAAACAAGTAATTTTAAAGCAAGACTGATTGGATTTGCCATTATTTGTTTCTAATGAAATCCAGGTCCTACATCCGTGTGGGTTTGGCTACGTTGGAAAAACAGCCCGCCCCATGGCACCTGTCTCACAGAACACCGCTCAACCATTCGCACCAATAGGATAACATTCCCTCCTGTAAAACATTATCTGGATGAACAACATAAACCAGAAGAAATCTTCTGGGTCATCCTTGAAAAAATCATGGCCAAAGAAGGATGAGACACCACAGTTGTACGCAAGAAAAGAGAAGTATATTGGATTTTTATTTTAAACATCCATAAACAAGGGCTGAATAATGAAATTCCTTGGGAGAATACAATCCAATATAATGCATGTTATTTCGGGATTACCAGATATTATTTCATTATTTTGGATAATTCAGAATGTAGAAGACTTCAGATATTGGATGAGGGAAAATCTATGGCTCCATGGTACTATCCCCCTTGCTATAGAAATCTTCATAATTGCTAGTATTGTACATATATATTTCACCTATTTGTGATAACCTTATAACATGATATAGATATAACCAGGGACATACAGAGTATCTGATCCCCTCGATCGGTTTTAATAGGGCTGGACCAATTCATTTTTATAGCCTGTGGTTCCGTTATACCGATTCAAGTTGGGAAGTCCGCTTTTTATTTATATAGTTGAATGTCATCTCAATCTTTAAACTCAATTTTTATGGCCAAATGTATTTAGTCTCTGGATAAGTGTCTGTACCTTATTGTTATAGCACATGGAGTGAGCCTTGAAAGTTTTTGAATTGGATATTTTTCCAACTAAGCATAGAAATCACATCAGGCATTTAAGCTTTACTTGAGCCGATCGACGAGTTGAAGTATGGCTGAAATAATTTAGTCCAGGGACATGAGGTATTTCTCTACCAATTCTGTTTACGGAATCTGCCTTTGATTCTCATTTTTCATCATTATTTCAATCTTGAAACTTGGTTTTGTCGACCAGTTGCAACATGGCCGAACCCTTCATCTTCATGCTGAGTGGTTATATCCTATTGATGTGGCCTGTAGAGTCCGTCCTCGATTTTTGGTTTTTCAATCAATCTCAGGAACCATAGAAGGAGGATGCGCCTGATGCAGTAGTTTTTAAACTTCATGTAATCCACAGGACCTGGATGATCCAAATTAACTAAAAGGAATTTGGACGGCTATCATGGTAAGAAAACTGCTATATGAGAATCGAGGACATTATAGAGAGCATTTCTGAACTGATCCACACCTTCGAGTTGTTTTATGGGTATTATCATTTTTTCTCCCCTTAGTGCCCGAGAACTCGAGAGGGTATAACTATACAATGAATTTGTGACAACTCTCATGATTTCTGTATTTCCACATGTAAAATGTGGTGAGGTATAATCAGCTGATTTGTAAACTCTCTGTTAGAAGTTGATCACGATTGATAAATGACCAGTATATAGCAATAATGTATATCAAGGTATGTCCATAGCACTTTTCCATTCCAATTTGCCGGTTTGAGTTTGGAGGCTTTTAGACACCCTATTTGAAATATTTATGTATTTACTTTTTGGGAACAGTAGTGTATACATCATCGCTGGACAGGTTGTATTGACTACCTATTATTTATAACCATGCGAGTGAAGACTTCTATTGGTGTTGGATCACAAATGGTTTTATATAAAGGCATGCTGGATGCAGCGTTGTGGGTTTTTACTTTTTATTTTGCATGGTTTTCTATTTTCTTAATATTTTTCTCCTTTTTGCACTCTTCTTATATCTTTTTGGGGAACTCAGCTATTCTATTCAATTGGCAAACAGATGAAACACTGGAATGACATATTTCAAGTGTTGCAAGATGCCAATTTGACTCTTTTACTCTTTTTTTCTATTTCTTGGGCAGAATCTAGTTTTGTGGTGGTTTCTACATGCAATGGATCATTTATCATGTTTGTATCATATGGTTCTTATATTATATAACATTTTATATTTATAAGTATCCACATTACAGCATTATGACTCCCCTGAGAAAGGCCCCAGTGCCAAAATACACGTAGAGAGTATCAGAGTATCCCTTACACTCAAACCACCAGATATTTTCATGTCATCAGATTACTGAAATCATTTTACATTGTGCCTTATGATAAAGTCTGATATTCCTTATAATGAATTATGACATTTTATTGACAAATTATTATGTATTTTCATAAAATTAAACTCTACGTCAAGAAGGTTCCATGCACCAAATTGACAAGGGATAGGAAAAAGAATCAAACCATAATTGTTTTACAGTCCTTTTGCATGTTTAAATCATGAGTATATTGTTGATAAGTATGGGTTATGAGTGGTATGAATGAGATAAAGGGATTAATTTAAAGTTTTGTTGTCTATTTATATGTATATATTACCTACTGGCAGTTGCCAGTAGGTAGTTAAAGTTAAGACCTCGTTTCTATTCAAAAAGCTTCTTTTCTTTTGCCAATATCTTTGGCACTGTTTTACAAATCTTCGCGAAATTTTCCAAAAAAAGGTTCACTCAGGTTAGCTCCTGTCTTGAAAGTTTCGGGGGTGATTCGTTAGGCGGCGCTGAGAAAAAAGGAGGATCACAAAATGCGTTTTCCCCATGTTCATTTCCTTAGGAAATTTGATTACAGGCTACAGCCCAAACTGCTGAAAGGAATTTCACCAAATTTGGCAAAAAGGTAGTTCTTGGTTTAGAAAGCGACCTTTTTTTTAAATGGTGTAAATCCGTTCAGTAGTTGCTGATAAATTTTAAAAATAAAACTTTCGTTATCTGAACACCGAAGAGGGTTTGTGAAGCCTCCCAAGCACAAGCTCAATTATGATTGGCTGCCAACACTCCAAACTAAAATGTGTTGGCAGCCATCTTGTGACTCGGTAACCGCGTTTACAGTGTGGTGTAAAAAGGGGCGTGGCCTCAGAACACCTCTCTGCAATGCAGCTCTGTGGGGCTTACTGGAGGTACCTGATGGGCTAGTTGGCCCCCACGGACTCAAGGGGACTTAACCCCCCAACATACAATGTGCCAATGGGTGTGTTTGCACAGTGGTGCAGGGAGGGGGTGGGCCTGATATAACATGTTAGAAGTCCTGCTGTGTGGGACTTACTGGAGGTAATAAAAGGGGTAGTTGGCCCCCAAGGTTGACGTTGGCGGCTAATTACCCCTCCTGTTACCTCCAGTAAATCCCACACAGTGGGATTGCTAAAAGGTCTTTGGAGGCCACGCTCAACTTTCCCCACCACTCTGCAAACACGACTTCTATGTTTTAGTTAGAAATTAGTATTTAAAAAACGATCGAAATTCACTGAAAAAAAACATAGGTTTCAGGGACGTTATAGTTAGTTGGACATTTCACTCGTACAAGACCTGAGAAATTTGCCCGTTTAAGTTAGTTGAGCTAATTATAACTCGCTGCCCCGCAATGCACTGCTGATGACGTCACATATTACATCATTCATGACATGGTCAGTGACATCACTGATGACATCTCAAATGACATCACTGACAACATCATCCACATGATAATCTGATGCACCTCCTCACACTCTAATATATCCTTTGATACACCTACTCTAAAATACAGACTTCCATTTTTGAAACCATAAACACACCAATACCAGATACTACATATCCAGTCACTGATTCTTAGGTCTACACACACATCCACTCATTCACCCATACAGTCACTCACACATGCAGTCACTCATCAATACAGCACTATCATTTGCACTCATATACCTATACGGACACTCACAGACCGCCACTCATCCATAGAGTTACTCACACACCGAGTTAGTCATGCCAAGAATCAATCACACTCCCATTTACTCACCAATACAGTTATACACACACCACCTATTCATACAGGTAATAACACATACTAACTCTCTTATACAATCAATGATACAAGCACACACTCATCCATATAGCCACTCTCACACTCACTCTCACTCTCACTTAAAGTCATTTATATAGTCCAACACTTACATATACTGCCTTTCACATATGCAGTTACTCACACATGTACCACTGAGATATCCATTCACTCACCAACACACCCATACACACACTCACCCACCCACCCATACAGCCCTTTACAGATGCACTCTTGTCCCATACACCCAGTGAATTACCCACTCACACATCTATGAACAGAGTCACACACCCCTCACCCACCCACACAGACACTCAGGCACCCATACAGATACTCTGACAACCAATCAATAACCCATATAGACACTCATATAGCTACTCACCAACCCATGCAGCTGCTTACACACCACCAAACAGACTGATACAGTCATTCACAAAGTTTAATACCTAACTCATGCATTCAGTAATACATGTTTAATCACTCACTTATACAGTCAGCCACACACCTATTAAATCATCGATTCAGACAGTCATACACCCACTCATTCTTCAATACACCTTGGCATATATATATAAAACATATTTAAACTTTATAGAAACACACAGTCACTGGATGATGTCATCAGTGATGTCAATTGAGATGCCATCAGTGATGTCATCAGTGATGTCACTGACCATGTCATGAATGATGTAATATGTGATGTCATCAGCAGTGCATTGCGGGGGCACAAGTTATAGTTAGCTCAACTAACTATAACGGCCGAATTTCTCAGCTTTTGTACGACTGAAATGTCCAACTAACTATAACGTCCCTGAAACCTATGTTTGTCAGTTAAAAAACCGATATATATTATATATCTATATATATCCAACCAAAAAAATGCTCCTTGTGAGACCACGGACCCGTGGAGGGTGGTGTGTGCTCCGGAAGAGCGCCCGGTATTCAAAATTTCTGTCCGTCACAATTGCGATAAAACACACTCTCAGGCTCCGAAGTAAGTACCAAGTGGGATGTTTATTTCCACGCTACGCGTTTCGGCTAAACAGCCTTGTTCACACGATGGAAATGCATGTAAATGTCACCATTTTTGTAAACCATTCGTACTTCCTGAGGTAGTAAACACAAAAGATGGTTTCACAATAAGAAAACACTCACTGAGTGTAATGCAAATATCGCGGCCATATTGGCATGGTTGAGTAACATAGGAATTTCCAAGTGTATATACATTTTGCAGTGTGTCAATAAGGTTAAATACACAAACTAAACAAAATATATTCACATTGCAAATAACGCGGCCATATTGGCATGGTTAAGTAACATAAAGATTTCCAAGTGTATATACATTTTGCAGTGTTTGGTATGTGTGTCAATAAAGTTAAATACACGAACTAAACAAAATATATTCACCTTGCATTATCACTCAAGTTTTCAACGAAGTTGATTTACAGTAAAACTTCACATGTGTTAAACACCTCGAAACACGAGAGAAAAAGATATATATAATTTGCTAATGAAAATATTATTTCCATGGAGTTGTGTGAAAACATTAGTGAAATTGAACACCGCATCACTCTGCATTAGAATACTAGGCTAAATCCCAACGGACACCTATCTGCTGCAAGTGTAACAGTGAAAGACTCGTCACCATAGTTGTGCTAAAATAACTACACTGGTTGCGAATGTTTAAACAGATCCCATGCTGAATACTAGCGGGTCCCAGGATGCTAATGATATCAAGGGGCATACTCATGCACATTAAATGATAATACTAATATTCGTCATATGCAGAGAGACCTACCCCGAAATGTGCTTCAAGTTATTGCTCATCCCTGGGATGGGTGATTGAAATAACGGACAAGTGCCCGTATTGCATGTGTCATAAATGGGTGAAGAGTTGTGGATTTAAATAACCAACTCCATGTGTGTGGAGTGTGTCAAATATCAATAACTTCCAGGAAAGCCTAGTCTGTGGAGTACATGAAGGGGAATGTCAATGATCATATTTTTGGACAATCAATAACCATACACGTCATTCCAAAGTTTCTATCACAAGACTATGTCTGTGATACTCCATAAAGGCTGGATATACACCACGGAAAAAACTTCGGTGACATTTGGCAAATTTGTAAAGATACCGCATTCTGTTGTGCCTTCGGAAAAAAGGGTGGGGACCCGTGAATGTGATACCACCCCTGTAGTATGGGTCCCTGCCTTTCCTCCTGTAGTGAGAAGAAAAGAAGAGAAAAAGAAAAAGAAAAAAGAGAAAACAAAAAGTATATGTGAATATTTAAACCTCTGAAAAAGTGCTTTAAAATAAACAGATTAAAATAAGTTCCGAAGAACATTCATGTGTACAATGACAAGTGTTTTTCTTTTTCATTTTCTTATGCAATTAGTACTATAACTGTATTCAGTAAAATCATGTTCTACTTTGCACAAAGAAAACATTTCTTTACGAATATTGGATGAGGAGCAAGATGACAAAACAGATCGAAATTACTTTTCATACAGATGTATTCGTAACTCCTCGTCAATGTTGAGCCCCCCCGGGGATTTGGTCTGAAGGTCAATGATCATTTTTGATTCTTTCTGTCTGAGTTTTAATACCCTATTCCCACCTCTCGGGGATCTTGGGATGTGTTCCATGGCAAAATAGCTAAGACCTGAGTTGTTTGAGAAATGATGTTCTTGGAAATGACGGGCTACCGGATATTGTTGGTCACAATTGTTGATAGCCCTCATATGCTCCAATACACGTTTCTTTGCTGGGTGAACTGTGCTTCCTATATATCTTAGTTTGCACGGGCATTCAAGACAGTATATGACAAACGGGGTTCCACAGGTGAGGAACTGTGAGATGATTTTATTCCTACCACCCCCATCCGTGTACTCCTTTTTCATGCTGCTGTTTCTACAAGCTCTGCAGTGTCCCTGCACACACATCCCAAGATCCCCGAGAGGTGGGAATAGGGTATTAAAACTCAGACAGAAAGAATCAAAAATGATCATTGACCTTCAGACCAAATCCCCGGGGGGGCTCAACATTGACGAGGAGTTACGAATACATCTGTATGAAAAGTAATTTCGATCTGTTTTGTCATCTTGCTCCTCATCCAATATTCGTAAAGAAATGTTTTCTTTGTGCAAAGTAGAACATGATTTTACTGAATACAGTTATAGTACTAATTGCATAAGAAAATGAAAAAGAAAAACACTTGTCATTGTACACATGAATGTTCTTCGGAACTTATTTTAATCTGTTTATTTTAAAGCACTTTTTCAGAGGTTTAAATATTCACATATACTTTTTGTTTTCTCTTTTTTCTTTTTCTTTTTCTCTTCTTTTCTTCTCACTACAGGGGGAAAGGCAGGGACCCATACTACAGGGGTGGTATCACATTCACGGGTCCCCACCCTTTTTTCCGAAGGCACAACAGAATGCGGTATCTTTACAAATTTGCCAAATGTCACCGAAGTTTTTTCCGTGGTGTATATCCAGCCTTTATGGAGTATTACAGACATAGTCTTGTGATAGAAACTTTGGAATGACGTGTATGGTTATTGATTGTCCAAAAATATGATCATTGACATTCCCCTTCATGTACTCCACAGACTAGGCTTTCCTGGAAGTTATTGATATTTGATACACTCCACACACATGGAGTTGGTTATTTAAATCCACAACTCTTCACCCATTTATGACACATGCAATACGGGCACTTGTCCGTTATTTCAATCACCCATCCCAGGGATGAGCAATAACTTGAAGCACATTTCGGGGTAGGTCTCTCTGCATATGACGAATATTAGTATTATCATTTAATGTGCATGAGTATGCCCCTTGATATCATTAGCATCCTGGGACCCGCTAGTATTCAGCATGGGATCTGTTTAAACATTCGCAACCAGTGTAGTTATTTTAGCACAACTATGGTGACGAGTCTTTCACTGTTACACTTGCAGCAGATAGGTGTCCGTTGGGATTTAGCCTAGTATTCTAATGCAGAGTGATGCGGTGTTCAATTTCACTAATGTTTTCACACAACTCCATGGAAATAATATTTTCATTAGCAAATTATATATATCTTTTTCTCTCGTGTTTCGAGGTGTTTAACACATGTGAAGTTTTACTGTAAATCAACTTCGTTGAAAACTTGAGTGATAATGCAAGGTGAATATATTTTGTTTAGTTCGTGTAATTAACTTTATTGACACACATACCAAACACTGCAAAATGTATATACACTTGGAAATCTTTATGTTACTTAACCATGCCAATATGGCCGCGTTATTTGCAATGTGAATATATTTTGTTTAGTTTGTGTATTTAACCTTATTGACACACTGCAAAATGTATATACACTTGGAAATTCCTATGTTACTCAACCATGCCAATATGGCCGCGATATTTGCATTACACTCAGTGAGTGTTTTCTTATTGTGAAACCATCTTTTGTGTTTACTACCTCAGGAAGTACGAATGGTTTACAAAAATGGTGACATTTACATGCATTTCCATCGTGTGAACAAGGCTGTTTAGCCGAAACGCGTAGCGTGGAAATAAACATCCCACTTGGTACTTACTTTGGAGCCTGAGAGTGTGTTTTATCGCAATTGTGACGGACAGAAATATCTATATATATATATATATTATATATCTATATCTATATCTATATATATATATATATATATATATATATACTTGTTGGTTCTAATAGTGAGAATAAAACATTTTTTGATAATGTAATACATTTTTTGTGGTCATATGCTCTATGTGTTATGAAATTTAATATATTGACAGTAAAGAATATAGCTGCCTGAGGATTCACAATATTATTTGAAATCCAGGTATATACACAAATCAAAAAGGCTTTACTCAGAGCAACAGATCAAAGTCTTGATTTAGAAATTGATGAGTGAAGACACCTATCAAAAATTCTAGTTTCTTGTCCGCTGCAATTGAGGTTTGTTTGCCAGATTTAAAGCATGAGAAGTTGACTGATGAAAGTCCAGCAACAATCTACCATTTCCCCATTATGTTAACTGATTCCTCTCTCACTGTCATAAATATGACATATGGAGCAACTGAAACACTTACTAATTAGAGTATAATTTCCATCAACAGAAACCTAGTGGTTCATCTTCACTCCTGTGTTGGAGAAAAAGAGCATAAATAGCCCTACCCTAACCACACCAACCTCAGATCCTACACTAACACCATGTTGTTGTTGCTGCGAGGCCTGGGCTTTTACTTGGCAGTGCTAGATGAGGAACACCACAAAACAGAAGGTAAGTTAAACTTGTAAAACGTTGTTTAAAATGCACTATGTAAAGTTCTGTGCCAATAAAGTATATCTTAGAATCCCCACACCATATCTAACAACACTTTAACCACTCTTTGCTTGCTCACATGTTTCACAATACATGTCTAGATTACATATTCACTTGATACACTTTTAGTTTAGCTCCTACAACTCAAGTTAGGATAAGAAGGCATTTTATTTTTAAATATATGTTCACTCAAACATGTAATGCTAACACTCTATAGGTAAGTTGTTTTGAACTTGTTCAGAATGCAAGGAAAACGAATCCCCATTTACATTTTGATTATTTAACTGAGAAAACTACACTATTCATACTTGACAGCACGCTTTACCAAACTATCATACAATCCACAATCAAATTATGTAACAATGTATCCCACATGCAGATGTATACTATCCAGTCACTGATATGCTGTGCCTCAAACTATAACACTTTGTATGAAGGGATGAACACACACACTGACATGCAAAGCATTAGATTAATATCCGCAACCTAGGTGTCGGCATGGATAATGTGTGGTTGAACTACATGTGAACCATTGCTAAAGAACGATGATGGATTCAACGCAGATCTTTGACTGGGGAGAGTGTCTGAAAAGTCTCTTTGTGTTTGCTTTGTTCGCCCTAAATTGGCAGGGTCTGCCCAGACGTGGGTCCCTTGCCTACTTTGCCACTGGATTCAAGCTAACCTGGCTGATGAGGGCTGTTAGCCCGAAACCGGTCCCAGGATGCTTGTTTCCAGTTCATGGAAGACATGGCTGGGCAGTTCGGGCTGGACTGTTCCCAGGAGGCACAGGGTCAAGACTGATTGGCATATAGTTGTGTCTGAACTGGGGTGACAAAGTGAGCTAAAGAACGATGATGGATTCAGCCCAGATCTGTGGCTGGGGGAGAGTGCCTGAAAAGTTTCAGCGCTCCGTCCATCATCTCTTTGTGTTTCCATTACATACATACATTACATTCATAGCATATTTCTACATTTTCAAGTAAAATATATTGTTGTTAATTGTAGTCAAACATTCTACAACTCTAAATGCCATGGATGCTCAGCACTCAAAACAATACCTCCACTTCCTTTAACACACGTGAAATTGAATGAATTATATCTCCACAATGCAATAATGGTGAATGTAATGGTGAAACCTTGAAATGGGAAGTACATGGTAAACCTTTGCAGCATATTGTAATATACAATCACATATGGAAAATCATTTTTTCATTTTGAAAATGCAATATAATTTCAAGTAAACTACACAAAAGGTTTAAATACATTTTTTTATAAATAAAATGGGGCAACAAAAATCTGCCGCCTCTGTGTGCTGGTACTCATTTCAACAAAAAAACAATATAAAGCAAAGTCCAGGGATGGGTTAGAAATAAAGAATGTATTATCACAGTCAATCGTGTCTCCACCCATTGCTCTTGTCTGCCCATCATTATCAGCATTGCCGTCTTCATAAGGCTCTGTTCCCCCAGGTGCTGACCATCATACTGAGTTCATGTGGGATTTCTAAACTTCTGTTCGTGGGGCAGGGCCAGGTGGTTCTGGGGCTGGAGGTTTAATGGAATGGAATGGTTTTCGGGTATGGGAAGGTTTTTGGAAATTGTGGGTCATCCCACATTACATCATTAGGGCCTTCACATAGGCCAGACATTGGTGCCCCTGTCCTACACTAGTTCCCTGGGGGAACCCACCCGGTCAAAAATCCCCAACAAGGCCCTAGCCACTGCAGGTGGAGTGATGGTCCTTAGAGGGATGGCCTCTGTTTACCTTGTGGCATGGTTCACCAAAACCAGGCTAAAACCTGTTGCCTAAAGCAGTTTTGGGGTCCAAGGGCCAACAACGTCAATACCCACCCTCTCAAAGGGGGTAGCAACAAATGGCTTAGGAGTCAGGGGAGACTTGATTTTCTTCCCTGTTTTCCCACTCACTTACCAGGTTTGCCAAGTCCTACAGAAAGCATCTGAGGCTCTACTCATCTGTGACTAATAAAACTGGGTGACAAGCCTGTCAAAGGTCTTGTTCTGCCCCAGATGTCCTGCAAAGTCTATCTTGTGAGCCAGACCCAGTACTAAGTTGCTGTAACAATGGGGGGGCCGCCAGCACATGTGCTGCCCCAGGCCCAAGCGCCTTAGGCTCACTGTAAAGGAGTTTGTTCTTCCAGTAGATGAGATGGCCTCCTGAGGTTTTACTAGCTGCCTGGGCTTCGCCTCCTGCCTCCTCCCCTCAAGGGCTGGCTACTCTCTTCGTGCCCTGCAGAACATTTCACTAGTGGGCCCACCTGCAACTAACCACCCAGCAAACTTATGCAAGTCACCTGGAGATGCAATAGCCTCCCCGGTCAGCTCGGTCCAACTTTACCGTCAAATATTCAGAGGTGGTCTTCTCCTGCTTCCTTCTCTTCCCTTTCTTTGTAACTACCTGGACCATTCTTCCAGGTCCACCCTTGACTCTCTTCTTGGGCAGCCACTGACAGAGTGGCCATGCAGACCCACTAGGGCAGCTCCAACATTTCTAGGTGGGACTTGAATTCCACTTCGTTTCAGACAGTGTGCTTCAAGTCAATACCTAGAAAACAATCTACAGACATGCTAGGGCTCACAGTTACCTTAAGAGAACCTGAGACCCTCCTACTCAAATAGAACCAGAGCCACCGGGAAGTGGCTCTCACAGTTGACTGTTACCACAACCTGGTAAAATGTATCGGTATCACCTGCTCTGAGGACACCAGATGACACCTGACAGTAGTCATACTGGCCCTTGTGTTACTTCCTACAAAACCTTTCTTTTGGTGGCCAGATTTGGATTGGGAACCTTTCCCCTTGAACTATTTTGGGGGCCTTGTGAGAACACATTTTTGTTTTTATCTCCCCCTCCTTCTTCTCGTGGGACCCTTGGCCACCCTTTAGAGAGGCCTCTATGATGCCTTTTTGCACAACTGTATGCTAACTCAGATTTCCACCTCCTCAACAAGCTTCCTTGGATCAATCAGCTTGTCATCCACCAGGTGGTGGCACAGCTCTGTAAAACAAATATTAAGCATGAGCACCCTCAGAATTAGGTTGCACATCTCATCATAATCATTAGCTTTGCTGCCTCTCAACTAACCATTCAGTTCCTTACTAGGTTAATCTAAGAAGTTTACCCAAACGTACAATGTTTGTGGCTGTCCCTGAACCTCTGGCTGTATTTCTGAGGGGTCAGCCTAAACTTAGTGACAAGGATGGTCTTCATGGTGGCATACTTGGTCTCATCATCTACTGCTAGTGTGACCAATGTATCCCTCTTCACTGTGGGTATATGTTTCCACAAGCCACCCGGTCCTCTAAAATCTCGTTCACCTTCAGGGCTACCTCATACGCAGCAAGCCACTTGTCAATATCATCCCCTGCCACATAGTTGGGTGAAAGGTCTTTGGGTGAGTGGACCTTCTTGTCACCTTCAGTCACTACAGGTTAGCTGCCACTATTGCGACATTCTGAGCCTTGTCTGGCATTAATCTCTTGTCTGTCTTTCATCTTTAATTCTTTCCAGCTCCTCTCATGCTTCAGCAGCATTCTCTTTTCTGCCACGGCTCTCTCAGCCTTCTTTTCCTCTGCTTCTATTCTCATTTTGGCCAACTGCAGCTTGAGCTCCCTTTCTGATTCCTCTCCTCCAGCTTCTTTGGGGGCAGGCCTTTAGATTGTACACTACTACCTACCCACACACTGGGCTTTATCTTAGTGGATAGAGGTCCTACCTCACCTGAGAGCTCCTGCTAATGGCGCTCAACAAGATCATCCTCTGTTCTCAAGTAAATTACCCCCCATTAAGATCTTTCACATTAGGATTCTCATCATCTGAGTCCTCAGGCTGGGATTGCATCCTAGTGTCTTCTTATAGAAGCAGACGGCTATCTGAAGGTCCAGCTTTGTGGCCTTCTTTCCTGCACCTAGCACCCTCTCATTGAAGCATTTTTGTCATTTAGCCTTGCAGATGTTATCCACATTGAGCCTCTACAGTTTCATGGTAAGACAAAGAGGTAGGGAACATGCATTAAAAAAATAGAAAAAACAGTCAGTCAGAAGACATGGAGAATTAAAAAAGGTTTGAATTGGTCTTAAATTATGGATACAGGAATAGTAGTGTAATGCAAGATAACTGTTTGGCACTGCATAAACACAAGTTCAAATCCCACCGCTGAACACCAGTGTAAGAAATTGGGTTACTGGTGGAGGGTGTGAACCCTTACTCAAGCAGAAACCACAATCCTTGCCTTGGTGAAGTAACATGCAAACCCTAAATTAACTTGTGCTCAACCCCCTGGTAGCTTGGCACAAGCTGTCAGGCTTACACCCAAAGTTAACCTTTACAATAATTGGATCTGACATTTCTAGAACTATATGGATCACTCCTTTATGCTATAATTGTTTTAAACTGAAGGGCAAGAGTATCCTTTTTAAAATGGTGTGTTCATATACATGCCGTGGACCTGGATGGCTCTTAAAATGTTCAAGCAATGGCTCTGGCCCAGAGTATTGAAGACAGCAACAACATTAAAATGACCTCTTCACCACTGTTAGGGAATTCACCCATCAAGCAGCCCCCTCCAACTACACCAACCCATCACAAGGACTCCACAACCAACTCTCCTACATCGTCCACAACCAGATATCTAAAATCTACAGGATATTCAGTCACTCTCTACTTCTGCCACATTCTACTTCACCACCGAGCTCCACCACTTACATCACCTCACTCATGGAGTGGACCCTGATGACCAACGAAGACACAGCGGCTATAATGGCATCCATCCTCTCGGTGGGCCCTCACGGACACATGTACCCATCGCATCTTCAACCTAGGGAGACACACAATAAGCATGGCGCTCACAACTGTCATCAACACCTCCATTGCTACAGCCACTTTCCCAAACCCCTGGAAACACACAGAAGTTACTCCACTCCTTAAGAAACCATCTGCGGACCATGAAGTCCTCAGCAACTACGGACCCATATCCCTGCTCCCCTTCCCAGTCAAAGCAATAGATTAGTGAGAGCGTCTATTGGTAAAACAGCAAAACCGCAGGTTTTCACCTCCTCTGCACTCTTCTGTGAGAACCTCTATTGACAGTGAAGTGCAACACATTTTCTATCTCATTTACACTGATCTATGGAGGACCCCTGCTGGTGGTAGAGTGCCACCTCAGCTTTCAAGTGCCCTTGTATTCTCCTCTGACGATAACTGTTTGCAGAACAGTAAGCGGACTTCCATCTCTGTTGTACTCTATCGTAAGGGCATATGTAGGCTAGATAGCGTTGCAGCAGAAGCCACTTTTCTGGGGTTTACTCACACTGGGCCCTTACAATTTAGTTTTTCTTTCAGACTGTTCACTTCACTCAGATTCTATAATTTACCCTCAGAGGCATTGGTCCTCAGATGGACCTTTCTTGTCATAGTGAGAGGTGAGAATTCAATATGTCCTGCTGTCGGCCACCCAATGAGGACCATAATTGGTAGCCAACTCACAAATTGTAAATTAAGTTCAAACGCACTGCTCTAAAAACCATAATATAGAAATAGAGTATTGCAATTGGAAGACCCAACCTCCTAAAGAAGTTTAGTCTAACAAGAAATATGCTAACTAAAAGCTCTGCTGTGGCCAAACAGAACAATCTATGACTATCTCTATAAGGCATTTAGATTCATAAAATTAAAAGCACAGTTTATGTAGAAAGAACATTGAGACACAATAAGAGACTCAGACACATTTATATAATTTGGTTATTGTAGTGGATATCCAAAATCAATGTATATAAGTAACATTTTAAGAAGCTCAGTCATAAGTCTTACAGTTTATAGTATAAAACCACATATTTAGTAAAGGTAATCTATTTGCTACCACTTACATAGGCAGGAGGATGGTTCACAAAAGCTCTCCTAGCATGGGTAAAGGGATGATGTTAAAGTCCACTAAGGAAAGGTCCATGGGCAAGGGGAATTGAGCAATAAACAGGAAAGTTCAGGTCTGGTCTCTCACCAGACCGCTCCAAAACGTCCAGTGGGCAAGTTCATCAGCAAAGGGAAAAAGGCAAGGAGCATGCAAAGATAGTCCGGTAGGTAGGCAAGAGGCAAGAATGTGAAGTTAGGCTAACCAAAATGACCGACCTCCTCCTAGGAATGTCACATTTTATATTTCAAAATCGTTCGTTGTGACATCAGTTGTCACCTTATGATGGTCTGATCATCATTTGATCATTTCTCCAATTCCCAGGTACACATTGCTACACCAGCATATTTTCTCATGTGGCTCATGAGAAATGACTGTCCTTTCTGGCATAACAGGTTAGTTGACAAAGAGCTTATTTACTTTGTTGCTCTTTACAGATTTAGTCCAACGGTTGGGTTCCCACCGATTTACAGAAAGAAGTACTAAGAAAGTCTATGGTTGAATAAAGAATGTTGCATGAACGGAACAGATAATGCAACAGTTGAGAAAGCATAACAAAAGTCCATTACACCAAGCTATGAAATAATGCAGCCAAAATAGAAAAAGGCAATTCATTGCAATTTAAAGTTAGCATTCCTTATTTAGTAAAATAAGCTCATGACTAAGTTCAAGCATAACAGAAAAAAAATCAAACATATCATATATGAGAATATTTGTAAAGTTGACAGTGATTGTTAAGAAAAATGTTCAGCTTCAATTATGGCCTACTATTTAAATTTTAAAAAGTGCCTGCATGTACACTATTTCTAAAAAATAACTTAAATAAAATTGTTTCACCAATTATAGGATCCTAATAATGTTAAGCACTTAAACTGAAAGTTTCAGTGCTATAGCATGTCATTAACCTTTTGCACCATTTTGTAACTTTGCTATGGCACACTATAGTAATGTCGATAGAAATGATACATGTTATCAATGGTTTTTATTAGCGATTTTGTTAATAAACATGTTAAATTCATTATATGATTTATCTTGCTATTGCTATCTATGCAGGCACACTTTTACGGTGCTCGTACTTAAACTTTTCTCAGTTTCAGTGTTGTTTTTCTCAACGTGTGCAAGGTGCGCATTAGAGTTTTCATTGTCTAAATCAGCATGTATGTCATATGAGGACTGATCAGGCTTTATGCTTCATCAAGCCCCCCAAAGATGGCGCATCAAGCCATAATTAAATCCACAGCAGATCATCACAAATTACAGTTTTGTTGTCCTAAGTAGGGGTGGGTGGAATTTGCGAAATTAACTTTCGCAAATTATCGCGAAAATGTTTAAAATTATCGCAAACAAGCGGAAATATCGCGAAGATGCGGAAGTTTTTTTCCCGCATGTTCGCGAGATTTTCTGCATGGTTGCGGGTCGCCAACTTACCCATGTGGTTGCTTGCGGGCACGGCCATCTTGTTTTGAGTTGTCTCGCGGTGCATGATCGCGAGAAGAAAGACGTGATCGCGCGACGCATGACGTCACTGCGGGCGCGAACTGTCGCGAGACAGCGCAAATGGCTAAAAACAATACAACATCTCATGGAGAACGCGACCGGATCAAGAAAACTTGTCGGCGAACGCAGGGATTCAGGTAAGGCGATCCCGCGCGCGCGAGAATGTATTATTTTACAGCGCGAGCAAGAAACAAATTATCGCCAAGCTGCGGAAACCGGAAATTTTGACATTTTCGCGCTCTCCGCGGAACGCAAAAATGTCAAATTATCGCAATTTCCGCGAACGGAACAAAATTTTCACCCAGGCCTAGTCCTAAGCCTTTTTCTTCTAGACTCTTCAAAATGTTCCCTTCATCAAAATATTTACATTTTCCATCTTCTAGTTCAAGATCAGATCTTGTTGTTTTCACTCTTTGTATATTCTTTCTATACCTACAGAATTTGATTGATAATATCATCAGCATTATGCACAAAGAAATGCCTGTAATGGTCTCAAAATAGAAATCGCTAGCCCACTACCTAAGTTACCCAATCAGTTACTAACAGCTCATAATCCCTTCCCTATCATGTTCAAGACACTATCAGATTTTAACTCTTTCAAGTCTTTGTTTAAGTCAGTAATGCTTTAAATATAGCTCTCTAGATCTCTGCTCTTATCTGACATGTAGGTGCAACATTGTTGGACCTTTAATAACTGACAGACTCCACCTTCCTTTTCAAGAATGATGTCAAGCGAAAGTTATTTTGCATCACAATCGATCTTAGTGAAATCTTTATAATATCTACAATAGAAAACCCTCCAGATGTACTGGTGGATAATTTATCAACTATTGTAGAAACTTTTCTAATTTTATGTTAGTGTAATGCTACTCCTACAGAAGGCATTAAAGCTCCAAAAATGTCTCCCACTATTTCATTTGCCCTCACATCTCTTTTCAATCTCCCATTTCCTTCTTTTAATTTTCCTTCAATTTGTTTTACAGGATAGAATTTTGGAAAAGCAACTTCCACTTTGCAACTTCCATACCATCTTTTCAGTAGCTTATAAAAGGCATTCTTTCCACAAATATAATACACTCCAGGATTGATAGGATCAACTCCCTCTAAATATCGTCCCCAGTTCCCATAAATATTAAATGTATGTACACATTCAATAAATCCTACAACAATATTTTTTTTAAGATTTCATTTTATTGCATTTTAACATACAGTACATTGTAAGTTCAGTACCTTTAACGTTTTCTAATAACATAGCCATCCTCCCACATGTTTTATACAACAGCAGGAATTATGTACAAACAAATCATTAAGGACAAGAACATCATTTTAGTAAGCACTGTCCAATCCTCCTTCTCCCCGGATACGTGTCCCATGCCCACGGGTAAAACATTAGTCTTCAAAGCATCAGAGTTCAGTGTGTGGTCTTAGTGTCTCTCCCCTGTTTCTTCAAATCCCACAAGGAGTAGGACCCAAGTTTGCAGGTCAGCTTCTACACTGTCTTCTGCTACCCCCATTCTCTAACATCCTTCATCCAACCTTGTTCCCTAGGGTCTAAGGTACCCATCCACAAAATGGCAACCCACCGTTTTGCCACCAGCAGGGCCAAATGTATACATTTCCACCCCATTTTCTTACCCTTTTGGTTCTTGATGTTTCCTAAAAGACATTTGGTCAGGTCTGTGTCCAATGTCAGACCCTCAATATATCCCAGTATTTGGATGACTAGGTCCAACAAAGTACACACCGGTGGGCAGTGACAAGCCAAGTGAAGGAATATTGCTGGGCTGCCCAGACATCTGGGACATCTGTCCCTCTTAGTAGGGTTTATTCTGTAGAGCATGACCAGAGTGATATATGTACGGTGGATGTAGTTGAAATGTACAAGTTTCAACCGTGCATTACAGGTCCCTTGTTTAACCATTGCACAAATACTTTTCCACTGCACTTCCTCTAGTGGAGAACCGATTTCCTCCTCCCAGGCCATTTTAGCCCGAAATGTGGTCCTTGGCTTATGAGCAATCATGGCCCTGTACTATAAGGATATCAAGTGTCTACCCTCACCAAACTCCAGTAGTATCCTAAATTTGTCAGAGGAAGGTACATTGGCCAGATATCCCGAACTGCATCCATGATACGTGCGCCCAGTAGAAACTGACCCTGATGCATATCAAAGGCTTCCTGAGCTGCTTCAAATGTAATGAATATTTCATTAGGGTATAAGTCCACCAATGTCAAACAACCCCCCTCCCTCCAAGCACTAAGGTCCACTGTGGTGATCAACCGGTGGAATGCCAGAAGGTCCCACAAGTTAAACTCATTTGTGAAGGAGGTGAGTCTCTGAACCACTTTTACCCCTCACTCCCATAACGAGGTGATATGCTTGATTATGGATGGCACCATGGGACTACTTCTCCCACTACTAAGGGACAGTTGTGGCAGCTCCATTTCTCTGGAATCATCCTTGGGCAGATCCTTCTCTCATGTTTCTCCATCTGACAGCCAGTGAGCTGCATGTTGCAATGGGATGCTAGATAGTCCAGCTCCTTGTCGGGTAATGCCAGTCCACGCTCCTCCATAGGTAGATGAAGAATTTCTTGGGCCAATCTGCTCCTATCCCCCCCACATCAGTGTCATCAGTAAGGAGTGTAGGCGCTTGAACACCACTCGTTGCAGAATATCCAAAGAGTGCTGGAGAGCGTATAGGCTGCGTGGCAAGAACACAATCTTTCCGACTGCCAGTTGTCCCATAAGGGACAGAGGAAGTGTGTCCCAAATTGCACCGATTTAGCTAGACCTCCCCCAACATGGTCAATATAATATTGTTTTTGTTTTTGGATTGTGCGTGTCATCTCTATTCTCAAATAGCCGAATTCCCAACGCATTGGCAAAGGTGGAAGTGTGGTGGTACCTGTGTTGCCTTCCCACCCAAGGGGAGCACCAGGGACTTGTTTAAATTGATTAGAAATCCAGAAATGCCACCAAAGACTTCAAGGTGTTCTAGGACCACTGGCAGTGACCCCGCCCCTGGAGCAGTCAGGTACAAGAGTGTCTTCATCTTAACAATAGACCTGTTCCATATTATTGTGTGAATGAATTTCAACGTTCACCATATACTTTTAAAGAAGACACACAACTTTGTGTGTCACATCAGAGAATTCAAAAATTACTTCTGCCATACAGTGACCTAAATCACTACTTGTAACTGTGGTATATGCTGTCTACTTGTGCATGGTCTCCCACCAATGTGCTGGTAAACGAGAAGGAGAAACAAGTTGCGGAAAAAAGTTGAGGAAAAAGGTGAGGAAAGGTTGGCAATGACTCACAGGAGTAACACCAAGGGAGGTTACAGGCTGGTACTTGCCTGTGTCCTCAGGTTCTCATCATTAGGATCTGCCAACTTGAAAAAATGATTAGATAGTGAGGAAAAAAATACTACAGGTGACCCTTTAAGGAAGACCGGGATCTAGCATAGAAACCCGATGTGCCTTAATTTAAAAACGAGCTAGACACCCTAGCTATATTAATTTATTCCTTGCTGTGTGCCTGCTCAGTTAAAACCAACCTGTTTCATTGCCTTGCAAATTTTATGGCAATTTCAGCAGGGTAAGGGTCAGCGTCTTCACTGCACACCGTACACAATAAGATGGAACAGGTCTATTGTTGAAGTGAAGTTAATGAGTGGGGGGCGACCTGTTCTTTTTTACCCCCTAAGCTCCCAATTGTGGATAATAGGTAGAAGAGTGTGTCATCAGCATAAAGTGAAATTAAACGGTCCACTCCTTCCACTCAGATGCCCCACCCTGCAATATCCCATTGGAGTGCTATCGCATACAACAGGGGCAAAAAAACTCACCCAATCTCTCAAACCTTGTTCGAAGCCAATTGCCTCAAAGACTGCAATTAGGTAGCACCAATTTACGGTGTCAAACACCTTGGTGAAGTCAATAGAGACCAACGCTAATTCTCCCGCTCTGTCCTCCACTTCATGCATCATATGCATTAAACACCTAATATTAATGGTGGGGATCCTGCCTAGTATAAACCCACATTGGTCCAGGTGGACCAGCTGGGGGGGATTCACCGTACCCAACCGCAATGCGAGAACTTCACATAAGATTTTCATATCAGTATTTATCATTGTGATCAGGCGATAGAAGGATGGGTTCAATACCTCCGCACTGGGCTTCAATAGCATTGAAATGATACCTTCATGCATGGATGCCAGAAACACCCTCTTATCTAGGACCTCCAGATAGAATTCCAGTAGATGGGATACTACCTCTGTATTAAAGATCTGATAGAATTCAGCTGTGAAGCTGTTGTCTCCCAACATTTTTCCGGTCGGAAGGGACCTCAGAGCCTCATGAATCTCCTCCAATATGAGGGGAGCCCCCAGCTCCTGTACTGGTGCGGCTCCCAGTTGTGGGATCCATACCGCTGACAGGTAGTCTGCTCTTCACTCTTGGTCCGAATCACCAGTGTCTGCATATACCCTTTCCAAATGGTCCCAAAAAACCTCAACTACTCCTTTCCGGGTCTGCATCTCACCCCCTCAATGATTTGTAAGGTGAAGCACAAGGAAACAGGGCAATTCGCGATGAATGATCCAGGCCAAAAGTCTCCCTGATCTGTCTCCCTCTCTATGAAGCAGATGTGGGTAAGATTTCCAGTTGTAATGCTCAGGCGTGTCTCTAGTCTCAGTCACCTGCTGCAGTAACTCAATCTTAGCCTTCTGTCCATGGGGCTCCACCCACGGTCGCCTCTGCAAGTTTGCTAAGATCTACTCCCTTTAAATGAGATCTGCCTGTAGCACTCCACAAGAAAGACCCACACATCTCCCTCTCAGCACTACCTTCAGTACCTCCCACTCCATCGCTCGAATCTGGTTGGTCATCATGTGCATGTCGGGGATTAAGTCAGGGATTCCGCTATGGTTTCCGTACCAACCTGGTTCTGGAGGATCTGGGTAGGAAATTGCCATGAGTGGAGGACCAGGGGCTGCCCCTCCACTGGAACTGACACGCTTGCGGTGCATGGTCAGGCAAGTATCATATCAGGTGTTTTACATCCTGTATCCTAGGGACCATTTGCTGTGTCACCAATAATTTATCCAATCTACTGAAAGTACCATGGATGACAGGTATATTCCCGGTGATTTGGTGTGTGTCTTTTCGGACATTGCAAAACCCCAGTTGGGACATGACCTCCCCTAACCTTGCTGTCATCCTAGGTTTAGTGCCCTGTGAGGGAAGGGTGCTGATCCATGTCCCCATTTACTACACAATTAAATTTGCCCACCAAGAATGTGTCGATCCTTGTCATAGTTGCCATCACATCCCTCTGCGTTGGATGAAAGGAGGCATCATCTGTGTTTAGAGCATAGTAATTGACAATGATAATATCTTCCCAATCTAGCGTACCCTGAACCAGTATGCCACGACCTTCAACATCTGTCTCCAAATAAGTCAAAAGGGCCCCCTGGGGGTACCCAAACCAGCACCCCCTGGAGAAAGAAAAACAGGTAGAATAATATGTCAGCCACCTCCATTTTTTAAAAGGTTTTTGGGCTTCCGTCTCCATTAGGTGGATCTCTAGGAGACATGCTATGCTAGCCCCTTGACGCTTATGGAGTGATAACACTCGATAACGTTTAGGGCACGTACAGAGTCCTCTAAAATTCTAGAAAAGAGTTAGTTATGACAGTCATTTTTTATCAAAAATCGGAGCCAACGCTATGTGTGCACATTCAATTACAAAAAAGGGAGAGAACCTGGTTGGTTTCAATGTCTGTCAAATCCAAGTTTCTAGGAATTGTTCCATCACTTGTACCTCTGCACGCTCTGGAAATCCCAGGAGGAGCAAGTTGTTACAAGGCAAAACCAAAGGGGATGATGGATGGAGTGGTGAACATTGCAAGCACTCACCCCCAGTCAACTGATCTGGGTTTAATCCATCATCATTCTTTAGCTCACTCCGCAAGTTGTTCCGCAATGACCTTTCAGTGTCCGCTGCTCTGTCTACAAGTACCTGAGTGAATTTTGTCACGCTTGTTATCTGTGTCTTAGGAGGCTGACTTCTGTATGCAGATTAGTTATTTTCATTTCTACTGTCCCCAATTTATTGGCCATTTTCCACAGGCCTGCTATCAGGAGGTTCAACACTACTGTAACCCCCCAGCGCTATTCTTGAACTCTGAATGGCATTCAGGATGGCTGCTTGGGTGGGTTAGTCCTGGCATTCAGGAGAATGGTCGTTCAGGTCCTGATTCTATCTGGTGCTTCGCTGAACTGTCTGATGTGGTGTAGCGCATTGCATCATTGTATTGCTCTGGTTTATTTTGACTTTTTTTCCAATTGCTGAGCCCTTGATGACAGCCACCCACGCAGGGAGAATGTGGCCACAGGCCTAGAGGAGTCTACATATGTGCAATGAGCTAAACTTCAGATCCAAGTGGGCCCAAGTGATGTCTTGCAGACCGCAGGCCGCTGCAGTTATGTTGGTGCCGTGTTCAGTTCAAGAAGTAAGGTACGAGGCCCAGCAGGGAACCCAGGTGCTCCCACAAGAGTCCCAGAATAATCTTGTGGATTCGCAGAGGTGGCCTCCAACTCAGGCCCCCTACAGTGTTGACTCCCGGTCCTAAGGCAACCCGGAGCCCAAAGGATACTGTGTTCCTGATGTACAATTCATGGAATCACTGCCGGTTCAAGCAGCACAGGGGGTCCTGCAAACATCTCCGAGCAAGGTACCACTCTTTTTTCACCTTCCCTGTGCATCTGGTTATCAGTGCAGGACTTGGGTCCCGACAATGAAGAGGAATGTCAACTGTTCCCAGCACAGCGTTCAACTGGGCAGCCTTATCCACCAAGGGACACAAGATAATCCACCTGGCACTTTGCAGCAGTTCCTGACCTCCAGGGTACGGCTGTTATGGGCAGTTGTCTACCCAGGGCCCCAGTACCATCTGCTCAGCAGGAGATCCCTTTTTCCTCTCATCCTCTTCCACCAGAGCACAGAAGCAGCACCTCCTGGTCCCGGTGTTACCACGGGGAAGTGCTGCACAATCGATCAGCAGGCTACGCCCAGGAGCCCAACTCACAGGTTCCCTGATCCCTCCTAGTCAATCTGCAAGGGCTCCGCTCCAGGAGGGGTGTCCATTCCATCTGCACTGTAACCCTGAACAACTCCGGGCGATCCGTGTTTCGCTTTCAGGCCACAGTGTCAGCCCCCCAGGCCACCAGCCCCAAGGTGCCCTCCGGCTTCACTGTTGCATCCCCTGGGCTGCCATTTTGAGAGTTGCATGCAACAGCTGGTAAAATGCTGCAATTCTCTTTTCAGTGCTGGCAAGTGGTCTTCCAAGGGGTACCGCGCGGACTTAGCTGTATGGGAGCGCCCAATGAAACAATCTGGACCGGCTCTGTCATCAGGTCCGCAGGGGAGAGGCAGGATGCACCAAGTAGAAGTCAAAGAACAAATCCTCTGCCTGAGATACATTTTAAAGGTGCTGAAAGTCACAAATATACTAAACCCATCCTAAGATACTGGCCTTCCCAACTATAATGCAGAATACATTGTATGATGCAAATATCACATTTATTTATATTGTTTTATCAAAATTGTAAAGACATAATAAGAATAAATATCAGAAAAGTCTAGGCGCATCTTGAATCACACACACACAATCTTTCAAACCAAACCCACACAAACTCATACATCCAAACAACATCAAGATTAATTAGATATCAATGCACATTCTTAGACAATATCAATGATCTTCCCGTAATTAGGGAGAACACACATAAGATTTAGTGATACAAGGCGAGTAAGTTATTTAACAGTATACATCAGGGGATCACTTCCTCAGTCAGTGATGCAGTTCGTAATCTGGTTTCTTCTCAGGAGATGAGATAGAAACAAAGGAGACAACATATAACTCCTGTGCCGACGTGCGTTTCGGTGTCTAACCCAAATGCGGGTCACTCTTTCTTCAGGGCGAGCTGGTCAATTGCAAAACACAAGGTGAGATGTGCCTGGAGTCAGATAACCAGGAAAAAACAGGATCATGAAGAGCAGAAAGGCATTCGAAAATGGGCTTGACACAGGCCCAATAGGTAGATGGACAGCTGGGTATTCTCATTGAAATGGAATCCAACGAGGTCCGGAAGAAATCCCTGGATACTTTTATTATAAAGGGGGCATCGTCAGGCACAATATTTACTTTTAAATACAGGCAAACGACTAGGCCTGATAAGTATAAACAGACGGCGGTAAAAACCAACCGACGAATGGGTCACCCGTAGCAAAACCGACGGCCAGCTGAGCGGAAGAATGCAAGCAGCCCATTGGCCTTTCCATAGTCTGCGTGACCTCCCATGGCTTCTCCCTGGCATTGCCAGGGCCCCCAGCACTCATCTGCCAAGAGTCCAGATCTTCACTGTGCACCCCGATTTGTACCTTATGTGCTCAGCCACAGTTCCACAGGAAGCCTGTGCAGTCACACTCTCACATCTCCACAGGTTGTTGCCAGGCAGCCCCACAATCAGGGCCGCTTATGTGGCAAGGGCACCCACCTCAGCCCCTGCTACTCCAGTATTCTATGGAAAAAGGTTGCATCAGGTATTAAACCCCAGTCTCCACTTCAAGCAGGTTCTCGTGAGGTGCTTTTTTGTGCAACAAGGCACTGCCAGTGTCAGGATGTTGCAGGATTATGAAAATGGGGAGCAGAAGCTCTCTAGATTTGGGAACTGTTGGCCATCTTGCCAGTGCGCCCCCCCCCCCCAAAGTCCTACAAAATTAGTGTTAATATTTGATTTGTTCTAAATATAGAAAGTTTTCCTTTATGTTGCCAGTCTAAAGATAAAGTAGCCATTCCTGCTACTATTTCATGTTCTACTTCAGATAAATTCAAAAGAATTAGTTTAAGAGTTGAAATAGTTTTAACTGTTACATTGCCTCAGCTACTTTCTACTAAATCTGTGAATTTCTTTTCAGCTCTCCTTATTTTACATGTTAGGTTATTTCTATGTGCATAAGCCATGTCCAAAGATTGTGTTGGTCTATAGAGATAGCCCATAGATTCAGCGTGTGAAGCTTCAGTATATGGGTTTAAGCTTTTTAGGACAGGAAGTTCAGAAAAGAGCAGATATTTATTTGAATAGCAATGCTGCAAGTGATTAGTTCCATAAAATTAACTTGTTGATAGAATGCAAGAAATTCCATATGTTAACAGTAGACTACAACAGTTAACACCTTCAGCAACTTATGCAACTTATTGCAGACATACATAGCAATCACTAGCAACAATTATGTCAATGTATTCATTTAGTAACCTAGTATAGACACTTAATGAAGGATCTGTTTTTGAAAACTCGTTGGACATGGCCCTTTTTGCAGGGTTATTGGCAAACATTTTGCCTTCTTCCTCCTATTGTTTCCGACCTGTTTGTGTTGGATTTAGGACTCTGGGCACTTTACAACTACTAACCAGTGCTAAAGTGCATATCCTCTCTGTCTAAATTGCATTAGTTTATCCATGATCGGAATATTTTATTTATTAATAAGTCCCTAGTAAAGTGCACCAGGTGTGCCCAGGGCCTGTAAATCAAATGCTAATAGTGGGCCTGCAGCACTGATTGTCCCACTTGCACGAGTAGCCCTGCAAACATATCTCAGAACTGTCACTGCAGTGTCTGGGTGTGTAAGTTTAAACTGACATTTCAACCTGGTAAGTGCACCCACTTGCCAGGCTCAGACCTTCCCTTTTAACGCAACAAGTCAACCCTAAGGTAGGCCCAAGGCAGCTTCATGAGCAGGGTACAGTGTATTTAAAAGGTAGGTCATATACTGGTGTGTTTTACACGTCTACTAGTGAAATACTGCTAATTTCGTTTTTCACTATTCCAAGGCCTATCTCTCCCATAGGGTAATATGGGGATTGACTTGAAATATCTTTTAAGTGTAATTTCCCATTGGGAGCAGAAGACTAAAGTTACTTAATCTTTTAAAAGCAATATTTTTACTTGTGTATGCCTGATTGTTGTCATTTTGGTCTTGTTTTATTCATATTAATATTGGCTATTCTAAACTGGGGTGGACTCCTTTTGTAGCTTTTTCACTGTATTTCTGTGTGTGTGTACAAATACTTTACACATTGCCTCTTAGATAAGCCTGATTGCTTGTGCCAAGCTACCAAGGGGGTGAGCAGGGGTTATCTTAGCTGTGTGACTCCCTTACCCTGACTAGAGTGAGACCCCCTACTTGGACAGGGGGCAAACCACTACCAACCGGAGAACCTATTTCTAACAAAAACCAAGAGGTAAAGTGTTGTCATGAAAAGCATTAGGATCAGTGCTATTTGTTTTGACAGTTTTAAAAGAAGTTGTAAGATTAGGATCTTCAACGGGTATATAATGTGGCAACTTTAGAATAATAAGCAAAACAACTAATATCAAAACAATAATAGAAATGATTCCAGCATATACATATTTGTATCTAAGAGAGATGTCAGTGTTAGGTTTCATGGCTTCTCCTAATTCAGACAGTTTAACTACAAATTAAGAATAGCAGCAGGTGGTTTGAGCAGTTCAGCAAAGTTTGGCACAAAAATACCAAGGCACAGTTCAATAGTTCGGTTCTGTATAGAAAATATGCAGATCAGCTTAGTTGATGAGTGTATTTAGTATACGTTGTGTCAGTCCTTCAAGTGGGACACCAAGATTGAATTTCAGATCTACAACAAAGTTAGTTTCAAGGAGGTTCAGGTGGATGCATATTTTTGAAGCAAAAAAGTAGCAAACTCCTGCTCCCATTCATTTGCGGCCAGATAAGTCTATTCAGGAGATGAGTACTTTTGGCTCTTGCTCTTTTTGATCTCCTTCCAGCTGTTCTCCCATCATCTTTTTCACTTTGAGCAGACTGCTCAGAACTTTCAATAATGGGCTTTGGTATTCACACTCTTCCTTCAATCAAGCAATGTCACAGTATTTCACCTCTGCCGGGCCAACGGTCTCCGGACACAACTCGCTTTCTTACTGCCATAGGCCTTTCGTTAGGGTCTGTATCTCTCATAGTCAACTCTACTGGCTGTAACCCTTCGGTATCAACAGTAGTTGACTCTCCCAGACCCTCCCCACCTCTCAGGGCAAACAAGATGGGAAATTATGCTACTGAAAACCATTAACACCCTCTAATACAGGAACCAAATTAAATCCTCTCTGTGCTGGTACTGTACTGTAAAAACCTGAAGAATTCTGTTCTCTTTGTACTGCTTTTGTCTGAGCTATCAGTAGCTTAACTTTTAGTTTCTTGTGTTTCACTTCAAATTCATCTTTGCATTACATGGTGTAATGCAAAATTTCATCAATTGGTCTATTCTGCCAGCATAGTAAACGCAGATGAATCATGGATGGAATCTCAGGTCTAAAACCATTCACAAATCTGTAAACAAAATGTCCCGTATGTTTTTCTGCCGCGTTTTCCATTCCACTGTACTAATGAAAAACCTGTATCAGTCTCTTGTAATAGGCATTAACTAATTCTTTGAGTTCTTGGGTTCTTCCATCAATTGTTACCCAACCGATTTCTTTAGGAGAAATCTTAGTTTTCCTGAAAGTAATCACTTATTGATTATTCTTCAGTATCACTGGATATGGGGCTTTTGTTCTAGGGAATCGCTCTCTGGTTCTGTTTCGGGCCAATCTACAGAAATTTTACTCTCTGTCCACAAATCTCAAGGAACCACAATGTCAAACAGGGTATTCAAATCTATCCACAAAGCTTTAGAAATGTTTGCAAGCCTTTCTATCTGTCTGTATCTTACTACTGGATTATTCTCTCACTTTAAAGAATTCATTAGTGAATGAAAAAATATCAGCTTTAGTCTAAAGCACATGGACATACCCTCCACCAAGTACTCCCCTCTTTGGAAGCATTAGTACTTCTCCAATTCCTCCATTGATCACAATTGGAGGTGTATGGATCCTAACTCTCTGTGTTTCCTTCTTTTTCGACCACCTACCTTCCCATTTCTCTCTCTCTCTCACTCCATTTCTTGATCAGTGTCATTAGTTCCTTAATCTGTTTTTCATTCCACCTGGCCTCATGTTAGCAAAATCTCTGTCAGTAAAGTCTAATCTGTATGTCTTTTGCAAAACCTTTGATCTCTGAACATCAATTTCATACATCTGTACCAATTCAACTAGCTTCTTATGTGTCTGTCTTACTTGTTGGGTAAAGTCTTTACAAAGGAACAATAGTTAATCCTCCTGGTAGTTATCGAATTGAGATGGACTAAGATTTCCCAATATCGTTTTTTTTCTAACTCTGCCTTTAGCTTGGCCACATCTAATGTTTTCCCTTTACTGGGACTGGAACAGTTTCAGAGCTTTGATTATTGAACGAGATGCTAAACCCTCTGAGGCCAATCATTCAATTCTTAAGGAAAAAATCCTAATTGTTCTGTGGAAATATTTGAATTAAAATCTCCAATGGTCAAATCCCTGCTTGTTACAAGTTGCATATTTAATGCAAACGTAACAGGAACTGAATTTCCCGTGGGCATGATAACTTATTTCAGGAGGCTCACTCATTCCAGCGGACATGAAAATGTGTAATCTCTAAACCATTTTGTTTCTAGGATCAAATTATGTCTGATTTACAATGGAACCCATACTCTTAGTACCTGTAATATTACTTCCAGTCGGAACCATGGACGCCTGAAGCAAAGATCTTGTTGTCAAATCTAGTGGATTATCATCTGCAATATTCACTCCAGCAGGTACAACCATAATATAGGCAGTACTTACCTATGAGCCAGATTTATAAAGAGGTACAACAGGACCAATAGTAAGAGGAGCTGTTAAAGCATCTGGAGCATTCAAATCAAATGGATTCAATGGAGCTGTTATTTCTGCCCCCCCCCCCCCCCTTATAGGAGAAATCAGTGTAGCTTTTTTTGGGACATCAGGCATAACAGGGGCATTTGCAATCTCAACTGCATTTCTATTTGTCTGAGATTCATTGTATGGTGGTGGGCAATTCATCAAAAAGTCATTTAAAAAATAATCATCAAAGTCACCATTTTCTCCTTCTGTTTCAGCATCACTCTTGTCTCTCCCTTATGTTTTCTTTTCTCTTTTAATTTTCCCTTAACCTCTCCTTTCACAAATTTCAAAGGGTATATTCTTGTTCCTTGAATAACATCTGCTTTCCATATATTCTATTGTGTATTCCATCTAGCTTCTGCATACTGATCTATGGTTCTTCTATATGTTCCCTGATAGTTCTCTTTCTCCTTTTGATGAGCTATGTTTTCTCATGTATAGAATGCCTTAAATTGAGCAGGTCTAGGAGGTGGTCTCATTTCGTATATTGTACTCCTAAAATTCTCAATGATTCTCAAATTAAATGTTCCATAATGAAGAAACAGTAGGACCTCATCCTTCTCTGTAATTTTGAGCCATTGTTCAAGCCCTAATGCATGAATGTCATCCTTTATACACTGTGTAGCCTGGCGTAGCCTCAGGCAGTACTTCTTCTCCTACTCTAACAGGTATAGTCACATCTCCTTGTATTCATTTTAGTAAAGCTTTGATAATTTTTATTCAATTTCTTTTTTCACAAATGTTTTCTGTCAACCCAGGAAATTACATTTTCTCGTAATTTTCTTGTTCAGCAATCACAGCCAATAGCAGCGTGACTTCTCTGACCCAGTCAACCAATCTCAGTGCAGCTTTACACCAACATACCAATCACAGTGCAACACACTGTGCCATCAGTCTCGCTCCTTGCAGCAACTCATTCTTCTTTTCAATTATCTTCTGGCATTTTTCTAAGCAAATATAGAAGACAGTGCAAATGAATTCAACATCGAAATGCCTGCTCCACTAAAGGAAAAACTAATGTCTCTCATTCAGAGGGCAATACAAAATAGCATTATTTCTATATCAATTTTTATCCTTCACTTCTAATGGAATTTCGACCAGTGAGACTTCACCCTAATTGATAGTTATTCCCTGTGCACCTGGGATCAATTATATCAACCACTTATCACTAACACACAAATGAAAGTTCCTATACATAAGATGTGTCGACGATGTCTCTTGACAAACACCACTACACAGCAGGCATAGCAGACAACCTGCTTAGTGTCTTCTACACTAAGACCACCATGTAGGTATATAACCGGAGACCTTGGTCACAAACGGACCCGATAACAATTTTAACTTCTTTGCATTAAGGGATATAACACATACATTTCTCTTTTCAACTTTGCAAAACCTAACACAGCCATTTTAAAACACCACAATCAAAGCCAAAGAAATAGCAACGTGCATCACTATTAATACGCGCACAACTTTGCTGCTACAAGTCATCGATATCCATCAGAACTCCATTAATCTTTCTGCTGAACCATGCGTTTTGATGCTTTTTAACTGGACAAGGGAATTCTATTTTGGGCATCCTAAATTGTTCACATCACTAAACAAAACTATGGGGCAGATTTACAAGCCCCTTGCGACACTTTTACGCCGTCGTTGCGTCTCTTTAGGGATGCAGCGGCGGCGTACACAATGCACCACTATGCAACATAATTACAACGTGAAGCATCTAGTGAGATACGTCACGTTGTAAAGCCCTGCGCTACATTATAGCTGCGTCAGGTATAATGTATGCAGGGTGGGCGTTCCGTCGCTAGGAAGGCCCGTAAAAATGACACAGTGAAATCTACAAGATTTCACTGAGTCACTTTTACGTCCCCGCTGTGTCTAAACCTTACGCCTGCTTGTAGCAGGCGTAAGGAGTGACGCAACACAGCAAGAATAGGGCGCCCCTGAGCAGTGCTGGAGTTGCGTCGTGCTTGTGACACAACTCCAGCACTGGGTCACCTTTACGCTGTCAGATGCATCACGCATCTGTCTATCCTTGCGCCACGGTGCGCCACATTGTAAATGTGGCGCATCCATGGTGGCGCAAGGGGTTTCTACCATGACGCAAAATAACTGGCGCGTCCCTGCTGATATGCAGGGATACTCCAGTTATTGTCAATATGCCCCTATGTCTCTGCTAACAAGTTTTGTTGCAGCGTACTCACACTGGGCCCATACAATTCAGTTTTTCTCTCAGACTATTCACTTCACCTAGGTTCTGGCCTACTTTTAAAAATTTTAAAAGTGCCTACATGTACAATATTTCTAAAAATCATTAAAATAAAATAGTTTTGCTAATTATGAGATCCTGATAATTTTAAGCACTTGCACCGAAAGTTTCAGTCGTATAGCACGTCATGAACCTTTTGCACCATTTTTTAACGTTGCTATTGCACAATACAATATCAATAAAAATGTTGCATTGCATCAATGATGTTTATAACAATTTTGTTAATAAACATGTTAAATTTACTGTATGATTAATCTTGTTATTCCTACCTATCTAGGCACACTTTTATGGTGCTGGTACTTCAGCTTTTCTCAATGTCACTGTTGTTTTTCTTAACGTGTGCATGGTACACATTAGAATTTTCATTGTCTAAATCAGGTTGTATGTCGTAGAAGGGCTGATCAGCTTTTATGCTTCATTAATAGTGACAGCTCAGCTTTCCAGCACTTGCCTGAGGCTGTAGAAATACTGGTCCTAGATGCATGGCAGTGCTGTATAAATGTTTACAAGGTGTAAGCTTGTCAGTGCACACTCATGTCTTTGTTGTATATGGTGGAAGTATCATTTCGCTTTTACACAGAATAAATACGGAGATTTCATAACTCACTCTTCTGAATCCTATGTCTGAAAAGTGCAAAAAGGACAGATTCTTTTTGTCTGTTACTCTTAGTCCTGTATAAAGGTAGGTATAAAAGATTGCAAATAACAGAATGCAGAGAACAAAGTGAGCTGAATAAACCATTAAGTGTTCACTCAGGAAGGACTGTGACACTCAGAAAGTGTGGCCATCCTCTGAATTGTATTCCCCTTCCTGTTAACCTTCTGCATTATTCTCTAGTGAGATATTGTTTTGTGCAGCTCTAGTTCTCTCTCCGCCACATTATAATATAATGTGAGCATACCTACCTTCCCTTTAGTATAACTCCAGTCCTCCATATTATGTGAGGATATCTGTCGGTATTATAGAGAAACTTGCATTTTTACAACTCCATTGTATTCTTCAAATAGTGTAACTTTTGGCTATATAATGCAACTTCAGCTTTCAAGCAATTGTATTTTCATTTGAGTACCTCTGTTGGCTGTATAGTAAAGCTGCAGCATTCCTGGTCCTGGTTTGGGTACTAGTAGCAACCTCATGGCATTTTGGGCAAGAGGACATCAAGTCTTTTACATCTTTAGGTTGTGCAGAGACGTATGTCTGCTAGTACGCTGATGAAAAAAGCTGATAAAATATTCTTGCTGCAGTGCAAAATAAATTATTGTTATGTACAACCCATGAAACGAACTAAAGCATTAAATGGATGATGGCAGAGTATGCTTTTGAGATATAAAATAGTTCCTCATGCGTTCCACAAAAGCAATGGAGTGGCCATACAGTCACACTTTAGAGTTTGACAATCATTTTGCCCAAAACAAATTGGTCTCCTGTGTTTAATACTCCAGAATCCCAATTATCCCCATAACAGAACTAAAGAGTGTATTTTCAAAGCCCACATACATGCCTTAAAACATTTTGTGGCAAGATTAGGGATTTATATTGCCTCACTTTCTGCTACTTATCCTTCCAATGGAGAGAGAGAGCAAGCAAATCTGTAGTCTGACACAGCAGTCACAACATAAGTGTTGGCCAAAAACTTGACACTTTTTGAACGTTGAAGCCACAAGCTCCCTTCCAACGCAATCTTAGACCAAGACAAGCAGAACTATAGACCAGCTGTAGCTGTGAACCAAAAAGCTGAATATACTTCTTTGGAACACACCTGAGCTGTATAATTAAAACTTTACATTGACTATATTAGATTCCATCTTTGTTTGCTTGCAATACAACTGAACAGCAGACAACAATCTATATAGCTACATTTCTTTCCTCACCAACAGGACTGTGTCATCTGCGGAAAGTAGACAAGGTACAGATTTACTGTGTCTTTTGGAAAATCACTCCTCGTTCATTTGAATGAAACATCAATGTCATTATTAAAAACATTATGTTTGGTGCCAGAAGACAATCCTGCTTTAACCAATTTTGCCTGGAAAGGGATCAGTTATCCCCACTGTAAGGTCCATAATGAACCATTGTAGCGCTGCCAGAATATAATGAAGCGATCCTGATAATTAGACCACCATCAATGTTTGCTGACCTCCAATCTTCTCACAAGAGAGCACAGTCTTTACTATTCAATGTGGCTTTGAGATCCAGAATGGCAAATTAAAATATTCCTATTCTTAAAGTTTCTACTGAGGCAGACGGTCGAAGGAGAAGAGGCCTCACCCACTCTTGCTGGGGTAGGGGACTGGCTTGGGTCATCTTAGCCTCACCTGGCTCAGGTGCGTTGGCACCCTTTCCTGACTGACCGCCACATCCTGTATAATCTGGTGATCAACTTGGTGTCTTCCCTACCGGAGGGGTGGCCAAGCGGGTATCACCACCCCCTTCTGCTCCACCTGTTAACTCTGAAAGTGGCTGATGCCTGACAGAGAACAAGGAGAGTCACACACCGAGCGAGACAGCCTTCCAGCAGTTAAATGAGTTGCCCACACACTGACACTTACGTTCCTCTACTATGGAGGTTTTCACCACTCCACGCATAAGAACATAATGGTTCTATGTTTTGATACCAATTTTGGGGAAACAGATACTTCTTGGGGGAAGTATGGGGTGGGGGTCGTTGGGAGGGAGGATTTCTGTTTGTAATTTTTCTTGGTTATTGTTTGTTACTAATCTTTGTATATGTATGATGCATCCCATCGTACTGTCACAGATGATTCGCTGACATACTACTGGGGCAGACCAAGGGAAGGCGCCAAACCCCACCCGATGACCACCTTAAGTCAGCCTTGTCTGGACATGGTGTCTCTCCACGTTGTGACATGGAATGCCAATAGTCTCTTGTGTTATGCCCACCCTTTCCTCCCCCTGATTCTAATTTTGCAGAAAACACATTTAATTGAGAGTCATTGCCCATTCCTTACCTGCCAGGCATTTGATTGAGTCTATCATACAGGCTATGCCTGGGCACAAGAGTAGTGGAGATGCTCTTGTGCTGTGATTTGTTTTAGGGCGGTCCCCCAGACGTGATTGGAACCCCAGGGAAGATATATTGCTCTTACCGGGACACTGGAGAGTCAACCACTGAATTTCCTATGTCTTTTTCCTAGATGTCTTCACACATACACTAGCTAAGCTCCCATGTGGCCAAATGTATGTTGGAGGTGACTTTGATGCGGGTTTGGACCCTGCTGCTGACTCCACTGATTCTGTATCTGAACACAAATGTAGCAGTGCCTGTATCTATCCAGTTGGGTCACTGTGCTTGGCTTCTGTGATGTTTGGAAACTCTTAAGTCTGAGGGGAAAACAATACACACACACCTCTGCCTCCCATCACACATACACCCACATCAATATGGTACTCATGCTTGCTGCAGATTGCCTGGCCGTTTAACAGGTTCAAATCCTGGCAAGTGGGATTTTTGACCATGCCCCTATACTCCTCATGATGAAACCCACGAACATTGGCGCCTGCCCTGTGTGGCAACTTAACGTGTGGTATCTTCAGAATACTGATTACAAACAGGCAGTAGGAGACAACATCAAAGCATACTTTCAGGATAACATGGGGTCTGTGAAGTCAACGGGTACCCTTTGGGTGGCCTGCAAGACCACTATCAGGCGCCTCACCAAAGGTATAGTCAGACAACGGAAAGAAGCTACACACCCCCATATCACTCAGCTCAAAGCCAAGGCCCTACGATTGGAGGCACATCTTCCCTGTACGGTTCCCTCTAATCCCCAGTGGGACATTTGCGGGCACTTGGAGTTGATTCGGGAGGAGATCCGCATTGTGTCTCTCGAGGCAGCAAAACAGCGTTGGCAAGCAACTACTGTGCTATTATACGTTTGGGGTGACAAGAACAGCAAACTGCTGTACTGGCTGGTCTCCCGCTATTTAGTTGGTAGGTTTAGCCTGAAAAACATGGATAGTCATGGTGAGCTCCAACATACATCCCTGGCCATAGTCCAGATATTTGTTGCCTGTTACACTCAGTTGCATACAACAGTCCTACGTCTATTAGGCGAGAGGGTCTCATCTCTACTGGATGAGGTGCCCCTTCCACAACTCTTACTCATGGAAAAATAGGATCGGGATTAACCAGTCACAATTAAGGAAATAACAGAGGTTATCACGGAAATACCATCGGGAAAGACCCCCGGCCTGGGCGACTACCCCACAGAGTTCTATGCTAAATATAAGGAACTCATTGCTCCACACTTATACCAATTGTACAAAGAGGCAATGAAGGTTAGTTCCTTCCCGGAAGAGATTGATCAAGCCACTATAGTAGTGATACCCAAAACCCAACCCCTTTTAATCTCTTGCGCAGAGTACCGTCCCAATCGAGAAGTCAGAATCCCGGTGACTCTTCTTGCCATATGACTCAAATGCATCCTCCAGACCCTCATACATGCTGGCCAGTGTGGTGTGGCTTCATCTCAGCACAGAGTATACAGCACTGTCTGCAGCGGTTACACATAGCCCTCGCTCATCAGCACATATTGTACCATCCAGAGGCCTTGCTTCTCATAGATTTTGAGAAAGCTATTGATACAGTGGATTGGGACTACCTCACCCAGGTCCTGAGATGGGTGGGGATTGGGTCCCAGTTCCAGTGACTTGTTCAGGTACTCTACTCCAACAGCATGAGTACAAGTCAATCAAGTTGTGTCCAACATCTTTTGCATCCACCAAGGAACTGGGCAGGGTTTGTCCCCTGTCCACGCTTCTTTTTACGCAGGCAATCTTGCTGTTAGCTCTGCCTATTAGATGCAATGCCCAATTTAGCGGATGGGCACGGTATACAGACCATACACATCCGTCCCCGATCTCTTAAAATACTTCAGCTCTTCACTGGAACTTCTGGCCTGAACGTCAATCCCAGTACGTCAATATTGGTGCCACTGTCACCCTCGAAGAACTGTGTGGCCTGACAGAGTAATATCCCAACATATAAGCTGAATTTCTGCTATCTAGGCATACAAGTGGCACTCCACCCGGCCCTAACGTGGTCAAGTAATATGATGCCCGTGGTCCAGAAGGTCAAGGTCGCTCTTCAAAAATGACAATGCCTTCACTGAATCTCTTGGGAAGGATAGCTCTGTACAAAATGATGGTTCTCCCACGATTCTTATATATTATTTCAGAATTTATCACAATTGATACCTCAGCACTGTTTGCGGGAGAGGATTCCTTGGCTGTACCCTTCCTATGGTACAACATAAATCCAGATTGGTGTAAGCCAAGTGTCAATGTGGCCCATATGATGGTGGTGCTGGCATGATGAACTTATTACCTGGCATCTCAATTAATAGTCATATGGGGGTGGTCTGATCCTGCGTACAGTGTTGAGCTTGCCTCAATGGGCTTCTCCAGCCTGATGGCCATGTTATATGGGTATACTATCCCTGCCGTATTGCCAGAAGTGACTCGTCTGGTGTTTCTCAGGTGGCGGGCGGCACTGATGCACATAGGCTGGGCAATCTCACTCATGCAACAAACTCCACTGTGCCACTGCAGATGGCTGGGGGAGGTGTCGCTTCTGGAGGGCTTTAGTAACTGGGACGCAATAGGTATTATCCTATTGGGAGATTTATTAGCAGGACACATATGCACTCTGTTCAGAGCCTTCAATCCAAATACAAACTATCCAAGATCCAATTCCACAAATACCTCCAACTGCGCCATGCCCTACGTGTCCACATTACACAAGGCACTCCCCTCTCGGAATTTAGCTCATTTGAGTCCAAGATTACGCTTGGTACTCTCGGAAAGGGAGGTGTCTCCCAAATCTATTGCACACCTATTATCAATGCCCCCAATGCTATTGGATCCCTTTGGGTGAGATGGGAGGAGTTTGTTGGCCCTCTAGAGAAGGATGACTGAAGAGACACCCTGATGGCTCCCAGGGTCCTCTAGGCTAAGACTGCGCCATATGAATTATCTCCATTGAGCGCATCTTACTCCAGATCGTCTGCATAAAGTGGGCGTACTTCCACATTCTAGATGTTCTCAATCAATCAATCAGGGAATTGTGAAGTGAGCTACTCACCCTTGAGGGTCTCAAGGCACTGGGTGGGGGGGGGGGGGGCAGCTCTGAGTCAACTGAAGGGCCAGGTCTTGAAGCTCTTCCTGAAGGCGTGCAGAGTGGGGGAGCATCTGATGTTGTTTTGGGAGCTCGTTCCAGGTCTTAGCCGCGAAGTAGGAGAAGGCTCTTCCACCCGCTCTGTCTCTGCAGATACGTGGGGTTTTGGCGAGAGCGAGGTCGGCGGAATGGAGCTGTCTCTTTAGTATGTGGAAGGAGACTCTTTCATTGAGGTATTGGGGTCCGGTGTTGTGGAGGGATTTGTAGGCGTGGGTGAGTAGCTTAAAGGTAATTCTCTTCTCGACGGGAAGCCAGTGTATGTTTTATAGGTGTTGGGGGATGTGTTAATTCATGGGATTCCAAGGACGAGTCTGGCCGCAGTGCTCTGGATGGTCTGGAGTTTGCGGAGCGGGGATTTGTTGATTCCAGCGTAGAGGGCATTTCCATAGTCCAGTCTGCTAGTTATGAGTGTGTGGGTGACGGTCTTTCTGGATTCTGGGGTGATCCATTTCAAGGTCTTGTGAAGGATGCAGAGAGTGTTGAAGCAGGTGGAGGGATCAACGTTGATTTGCTGGGTCATGGTGAGGGAGAAGTCGAGTATGATGCTGAGGTTTTGGGCATGGTCCGTGGGAGTGGGGGGTGCCAAGGGCGGTGGGCCAACAGGTGTTGTTACATGCTGAGGGGGTGGGTCCAAGGACAAGGACTTCTGTGTTCTCCGAGATGAGCTTCAGGCAGCTGCTGCTCATCCAGTATGCAACGTCTTTCATTTCTCACTGGAAGATGAGTCTGGTGGTGTGGGGGTCCTTTGTGGGGAAGAGGGTGAGCTGGGTGTCATTGGCGTAGGATGCTATGCTGAGTCCATGCTAGCTGATGATGACTGTGAGGGGGGCCATGTAGATGTTTAAGAGCGTGGGGCTGAGCGATGATCCTTGGGGTACTCCGCAGTTGATCTCTGTGGGTTTGGAGAGGAGGGGCGGGAGTCTGATTCTTTTTGTCCTGCCCGTGAGGAAGGAGTAGGTGGGCCCCTGTATGCCGGCGTCATGGAGTCTGGCGGTGAGAGTGTGGTGGGAGATAGTGTCGAAGACCGCAGAGAGATCTAGTAGGATGAGGGCCGCGTGTGGCCTTGGTCAAGGATAGTGCGGATGTCATCTGTGGCGGTGAGGAGGGAGGTCTTGGGGGTGTGGTTGCTGCAGAATCCGGATTAGGAAGGGTTGAGGATGGAGTTATCTTAGATGAAGTTTGTTAGCTGGACGTTGACGATCTTCTCAGTGACTTTGGCCGTGAAGGAGAGGAGAGAGATGGGTCTCAATGCTCTCAAACCACCGCTAACTCCTATGACATGGTCTAGGAATGCCCTGTTATTCAAAGATTCTGGGAGGCTGTGGTTACCAAACTCTCAACAGTACTGGGTTGGGAATTGGACCTCTGTCCACTGCTACTGCTGCTCTGGGTGCTGGAGGGTGTAAGGGGTACGAGGGTGGATAGGGCTCTGCTGGGCATGGCCACCATGGAAGCCAAAAGAGATAGAGTCACTTATTGGAAATCTACTCCGCCTCCAACAATCTCTCAATGGCGGTGAGCAGTGGACTAGTGTGCCCACCAAGAGAAGACGGTGTATGAGTCCAGAGGCTACCCTGCCAAATACCTTAAGATACAGGCCAAATGACGAGGAGAGGCGGGTATGGATTGAATGTCGTAACGGTACTGAAGCTCTACTGTACTGGTTCATCTATAGGCACTGTGAGACAAAAGCAAGAACTGTGCAAGACACTTTTAATCATATAATTTCCACAGATGGTGATGTATCAATTGATGTGATTTTCACGTTTTGCTATTTCAAAACTCAATAAAGTATGTTATAAAAGAAATCAGTAAAAAATCTAATTAGTAAAAGATATTTGTTTATTAAACATTGCATATCAAAGAAATTACTCTTGGCACTGAGCATGGGGCCCTTAGATACATGCATGAACTGATAGAACTTGAAAGGCTATCAAAAGGGAATCTATGTTCATTATGTAGTGTACCCTGCAAAATATTTTTTTTCTTGACACCTTTATAGTTGGGGATATCCTTACTACATGCCACTCTATCCTAAAATCACACATCGCTATTCCAAATAGATCACACCCAAAGATTCACATCAGCGTAGTACTCTGAGGGGAAAAAGACTGAATTCAAGAAAAGAGGAAAGTGGATGCTGAGCTGCTACTAGCTTACTCCTATTTTTGTCTGTATCCCTCTCCTTCGACCTACAATTGTTTCCCCCCACAATTGTCTTAGTTTTCATGAAGTGTATATTTTTACACATTTCTAATACTTCTATTTTGAAGTACAGGGAAGTAGGAAGCAATAGTAGAGCTTTGCCAACACAAAATCTAGAACTATTAAAGTGCAGGCAGTACAGGTGCAGATGAACTAACGAAAGCCAATGGAAGAGGTGGGAAGGGATTTCAAAAACAGTGCCTGGTGTAGCAGTGAATCATTGTCACATGAGGTTCTGTCCTCCCAAGTGGTTCTATTATGTCTCTCATTCTCGGCATGATAACTCAAAAAGGTTAGGGAGCATGGGCAAGCCAACCTGATGATTAATCTCCTGCAACACTCTTCCTCGACTAGGTTCCATTTAGCTGGCCTGTAGCTTGCAAAGGGTTAAAAAAGATAACTCTTCTTTATTACATAACAATTAAAGCTGGAGTCAGGAAAGTCCAATCATTTCACTGGCCGTCGTAGAAATGTGTGGCCCTGGGCAATTGACCCTGTTGCCTCGCAACTAAGCCCCATAATTCCTTAGCACATATTTGAAGTAGTGTTCATATCTGTATTATTTATGCCACACTCAGTTTGAATACTGGTTACTGTCTGTGCTTCCTGTATATTGTACATTAGTTTGCAAATATGTGTGCATATTGTATACTGTTCAATGTGATGATGCTTCCGACAGACACAGCCACTTTATCCCGTGGGATTCTTCAGTGACATGTAGATAGGGTTCTCCCACAAAACCCCACACTATTGACTGCAGCCAACCAACAACAGATATCTTTCTAAACTAGATGAATCCAATGAGAGATCAAGTACACTAGGGGTGGGAATCTATTGTTAAAAATCTCTAAAGACACCAAAAATGAAAATCTACACTCCAGGGGCTAAGTATGCACCACTTTTCAGGCGTGGTCCCTAATGGGAGAAAGTTACAATGATTTGTCCTGGTACACTAACATCTTGCATAATTACTTGCTGCACATCAGTCAGATTGTACTTTTACTTAGATTTTGATTAGTATTTTCAATCACATGACAGAGATATGATAACACTATTAGCCAATATCTTTAGTCTCCCACTCAGGTACACTGTCGCTCATTCAGAAAGACTGCAGGCTGTGGTCAGTCACCCAATTATTGACAGTCCCGCAGTGCCTCTGTCTGCACTGGTGGAACTTTTTTTGATCCTGAAGGACTGTGCAGAATATTGGCAAACCTGGTCATCAACTGCTCAACCGCTTCTTCTGCCCATCAGCAGTTTCATGGCAGAGAGTGTCCCTAACGCTGCTGTGCCCGGAGTGCAGAGTTGGCACCAATAATGGCACAGTGATGCTGGATCAAAGCAGAATCATATGGATGGGTGGATGGGGGAGTGTGGCATGCTTCATCCACCCTGTAAAATGGGCACAGATGTGGGTCAGAATGTGCTTTGTGCCCATTGATGCCTTCCTAGAGCTGTACACACTTTTTGGTCCAGTTAATTCGGATCCTGTATTCACACACCCAGTAATTCCAGGTTTAACTTATAATCAGCTCTATAGAAGTGTGGTTCCAAGTGGAGTGACAGAACAGCACTCGGGGAAATGCAGTACAAATGTGATGAACACACCCAAAGTGGTAATCATTGATGTATACCTCACACACATGTGTACTTCTAAATCTATGACTGAATGACCTAAGTGTAGATGATGTAAAAAGCGTGGGAAAGTTAACATCATACCACATTTTCAAATGAAGGGCTTTAGGGAAGATATGTTGTAGAAAAATGCCTTGGAGTGAAAATATTTTGCTAACCTTATGGATGTGGAATCTCTACAATGCAGAGACACAGCATGCCCAGCGTTACACTGGTTTATGTAAATTCTCTTTCAGCTGTGTTTCATATGTTATTCTGGGTTTCTTTTACTATTTACACTTTTGATAAATCTCTCCTTAATACCATGTAAATTTTTTCATGTTCTGGGGTTTATCCTTTGCTATGTAAAGTGCTATGATTTGTCATAAAATAAAAATGAAGCTTAAATAAAAAAAATACATGGTGATTGTTAGAATCCCTTTTAAAAGGCTGCGGGGCACACAGGGGTTAAAAGGCCCCACCACAGTGGTTGGGGCCTTTTAATCCCACTGCCTTGGGGCCCAGACTGCTATGGGCTTTGTGCAACTGAGACAAGTGCTTCCCTTAAAGCACTTGACTCTCAGTGGTAGCACAAGTAGACCTGTCAAAGGCTTTGAAGGTGGAGGTAAAGTATCAGTGTAGGCTTAAATACACAACTCAACGTGCCTTCCAGCAACCCAAAATAATCAGGTTCAGCCCAATACTGACTTTTATGGGAAACAAGTATTTATTACACATAACAGTTCAAATCTATCACAGTGAAAAAATCAACACAATCCCTTGCAGAGCCGCATGTAGAGCTGTGGTCGAGTTCACCTGAGTCTCTTCTGTCTAGGTCCACTCCTCTGTTCTGAGGTGTCTAAGTCATATATGAGGTGACTCTCTCACATGTGCAACTCCTTCTGCTCTAAGCTTCTGTTAACGCAGGTCAAAGCAAGTGCCTGCCAGTCTCTTGCGCAATTCTCAAATGCCTTAGTTACCAACTCATAATGAGCCCCTGCTCAATTTGTTTTACTCATGCGGTAACCACAATGTAACAGTCCCCTTCTATGACACTTCACATGTCCTAGTGACTTCAGCGCTGGGATGGAAGGGATGTAGTCTGCTGATGGGCAGAGTACCTTCAGTGAGGACCTCTTCAGCAGGAGTCAGCAGTCTGGCAGGAAGCCAGGAACCTGCCGATCTTGCAGAATCCGCTTCGGTGGGCAGGTCTGAAGGTCAACAGCAGGTAATAAGTTCCAGGGTTCCTTCGATTTGGCGGTGCACACTTGGTTTGTGGTTGGCGGCCACCGAGTGCAGCAGGCCTCTGTCTCCTGGCGGACATGGGGGCGGACCACGCATGTTCACTTGGTTCCTAGGGTAACCGCCCAATGAAGCACTTGGATGGCAGTCTGGTAATCCAAAAATGATGACCCTCCAATTGATACTAACAGGCAATGGCCAACAATGTCCTTGAGTGACAGCCCACAACCCACAGGCAAACTGCCACTGGTGCACTGCGGCAGTACCAGAATGTAGTTGGTACAAATGGACCTTCTGCCTCACACCTCACTCACTGGAATCCTCATCTCTGGATCCTCATTTCCAGATCCCCGCTTGACCTCGCTACTTCCAGGCTCTCTTCCTCCTCATAGGGAACACTAGTCTTTGCAGGCAGGCAGGTCAGTGCTCCCTGTGTTGTTGGCATCTTGGGCGTTGTCCCCTTGCCCAGCTAAGAGAACAACAGACCTCAATCCCTGGTCCCAGTTGGGGAAGATCAAATTGTGGTGATCTTGTCAAAGCTCTGAATAACAAGTGGGTTTTCAGCTGCCACTTTTATACAGTGTCTCAAGACACAAAGTGATTTAGTGCCTGCCCTTTTGAAATTCGTGTTGTGGGTGCTAGACTCTTTGAAGTGCCTACTCCTTGGTTCTGTTCTTTGTCCAGGGGACAGTGTGCCCATTAAGGTTAGCATTCGAGCTAATAGACCCACAACACAGGTCATGGATGCAGCAAAGCGTTACACGTACTGTCAGCCACCAGTGACTTATGCCTCTCAAAGGTTCAAAGGATCAAGCATCCCATCTTTTATGATTCTGTGTTACTGTAGTGTGTACCTTATCAGTCCCACCATCTACCATAAGCCCTGTGCTCTGGTCTTCCTGCTCCTCACCCTTCCTGAATCATAGTGAATCTTTAATGTGTATTGGGGGTGCCCTGCTCCCCTCCCAGTGTAGCTCTCCCACCAGCCCCAGGAATGTCAGCAATCACATCTCCTTTTTGGATCTGCTCTCTACACTCCCATATTAGAAATTTCTAGGCCTTGGACTTACCAAAATGTATCCCACAGGCCTGCAAATGTGTACTCCCACCGGCACAAACACATGCAGTCTTTGGCATACACGAACGAATGTGCGCCTCACAGCATTACATTCCTATTATGTAGGCCAAGCCAGTTGCGAATACAGCTGCAAGATTTTAACCAAGTGGGTCAGTAGGCTCTAATCCTAGGACACGGTATATAGCCTGGACATTCCACTGTTCAAGAAATTGGTATGCTACCACCTCCACGCAGTAGCCCACAGTGGCGTAACGAAAGTTGAAGGGGCCCCTCTGCAAGGTACACAGAGATGCCCCCGCTCCAGGTCTAATCTGGAGCTCTCCGGCGTGAGTACAGTGCTGAGGGGGCCCTCTGCAGCTCGGGCCCCCCGCACTGCGGGGGATGCGGGGGCCTCTGTTTCGTCCCTGGTAGCCCAACCCATTCTGAAGGAAGCAAATATAGCGTCCCTCCGAGTCTCCCTGAGACCGCAGGTCATCAAGGTAGGTCTAGGTCATGGCACACATGCATGATTTGTGCATGTCTCGTGACCAATTTTGTGACCAGGGTTCCAGAGCTACATGCAGCTAGGGCATTCTGGGCTGAGGTGCACACCTGTTGACATGCAGGTGATTTTTCCGTCCCAACATTGATGCATTGTAAAACAGATCACTAAAAGAGCTGATGGCCTTGCTCATTTTATTTACTTTGTGAAGTGACCTAGATATGGGATATTAAAATCAGTTTTAGATAAAAAATGATTCGTCGATGTGATAGTGAAGCAATTTTTAAATCAAAGTCCTTTGTCGCATAGCCATCCCGTGGGCACTGTAACACTATTTAGGCTTGCAAAAGGTGAGGACCATACCGGAAACTTCGTTTTTTTAAAGTTTTTTTTTGGACAGGTGATTTTTACTTTCATAAAGAAACCATCTCAGTTTACTTTCTGTAAGCAGGTAAAATTCGACTGCAGACAAGACAGCGGCCTTTTTTTGACACCTATGAATAATTCTTTCTGCATGTATCGAATACCGGTTCATATTTCAAAGTGCAAATATTGAAAATGTGTCTGCGTTACAATATTATTTGTTTTCATGCAGACATCTTGCAACGCCCAATACAAATGTTAGCAGTCAAAGAGCAAGGGAGAGCTGTCAAGCACTGTCTAGGGCTCACTGCTGAATTTCTTTCAAGAAAGAATGTGTTTAGTGTTTATAATTAATGTGAGTTATCAATGTGTCATTACTATGAACGATTACTGTGTCATGTTACCACATCTCGAGGCAGGCTTACCTTCTTAACTAAAAGTCAAATTCCAGGCAGATAAAATCTAAGAAACACCTGGGCAGAAACTGACAAATTCTTCGTTTAATCTATGACTCTCTGCCACTGTGACTGATGGCTTATCTGGTTAATGCATGTGATAATTTGCGGGAAAAGAGAAACACGTGTTAAGTAGGTGAACCTTTCTAACAAAGCATGTTCTCAACAGGAAAACTTTATACATTTTCGTATAATCAGTAATAATTTCCCCACTAATAGGGCCACATAGCAATTATCTGTGATAGGCTTCTTTTGAGTTGGTTGAAAAAGTTAAAACATTGGTGTTAAGGTCACAATAAAAATAACCACACTGTCTATAAAACTTTCAGAGTGCATTGCCTTCCGGGAATGGGTTCAATGATTTATATCACTGTCATCTGCTGTAACTTGTAGTTTACAGTTCGAATCCCGGTAAGGTCAGGTTAACCCTCCCTTTATCCGAGGTGGGTAAGGTTGTGTGTCATTATATAGGCTAATTGGAACACTTGCTAATTATAGCTCTTGCAGGCGGTAAAAGGTGGTTATTTAGCACTACACAAACATAAAATATTACTCATTTGTTGCAAAGTATTTTCCAATTCTTCGTTTATGTGTTGTTAAATAATTCACAGGAAGTGGAAGTGACTTGGAGACAGCCTTGAACTGTTCATCCAATGCGATAATATATACACATCGCTTTTCAAGGTCTATGCTTTTACTTTTGTTATGTATTATTTTTTGTTCCCCCAGGTATACGAAGAACAACGAAAATTCACTCTCCTAAACCTAAGATGATTCTATTTAAGATGATCAGAACATATATTAGCAAAGCATTTTTCCTACAAGTATTAATGTGGGCTAGGAGGAAGAGGCCATGTGATACAAAAGAGATTTGTTACTCCCGACTCAATCAAGTTCTCTCTGATTGCGTTTATAAGTGTCAACAAACTTCTGTTTTCTTTCTGTGCCCTTAAACATTGATTCACGTTTTGGTAGACAATGTACTTGCCGATATTGGCTTTCCAAACTAACGACGTAGAAACAATATTATATAGTGTAAACGTTTTGGCTTTAAATCAAGATGGTGCTTTGCTGATAACTGAGAAAAATGGTGTATTAATTACGTCACTGATGGCAGAGGCTCATCCAATAGGAATGTGATGGAAAGGTAACCATATTACATCTCTTTCAATGGCATGCGAAAAACTACCACTGGCTCAAACCAACATTACATCCCGAGGTTGACCCCTCATTTTGAAACAACTATTAGGAACTGAGGGCCTCATTTTTGGTGTTTTGGCATAGGGTAGCTTACACCAAAGAAAAAGACCAGGAATGCACCATATTTATCCAATGTGGTGCATTCTGGTCCTTTCCCCCTGATCTGGTGCCATTTTGGCAGCCTAGCTTTAATGCAGGCACCCTTGCACTATGGTGCCAGGGTGCTTGTGTTGTCAACAGGATTGTTGTTGTGCAGGAAGGAGCACCTTCCTGAACAAACACTGTCCTGTGAGAGTTTTTATATGTGTGCTACAAAATGCAGCATACCTATAAAGTGGAATAAACGAGGAAAAAGAAAGTTATTTCTCCTCGTTACGCCTCACCTTGGGAGGCGTAAGGTTTTGGTGCATCCCCAGGTTTACATGGTTTTGTAAATCTGTGGAAGGGTTCAAATCCATGGATGTTGCTTGGTTCCACCCACCGCAACGCCCATGGAACGCTTTCTGAGTGCAGAGTAAGTCTATACAGTGACTGGCGCTGCCATGCCTTACCCTATTTCTATGTGGCCCGTCAAAGCCATGCAAAATGGTTTGAATTCACAAAGGCTAAGAGAGAGATGAAGGGAGTTACTCAACTCACGGCAGTTACATCAACCTCAGTCATCTAAATGAATCATTAAAAAATAAAAAAAATAAAAAACAGACTCAATAGCTTGCCCCATTAACGATGATGCTACGTTGCTTCTCTGAAGTCTGTATCATCATGAAAGGCAACATGCAGCATCATCTCTTCAGCCATGACTTTCAAGGTTAGTGACCGGGAGTCATACAAGACATGAAGGTGTAGAAATGTTAGAAAGAAGAAGGAGAACACGTTGGTAGTAGATTGAGTGAAGTATTTTTGAGAAACCTCAACACAAAAGGACATAGGGTGTGATTTAGAGGTTGGCAGTTGGTTTAATCTGTCCCAAGGGTGACAAATATCCCATCCACAGGTCCTATGGCACTTGTAATATGGTGGGCATGGTATCCCTCACATTAGTGATGAAGTAACCCATTCATCAAACTCTAAATCAAGCAGATGGTGTCAAACAAGTTACCTCCAAAGATAAAAGCATATTGCTCAACAGAATTCTTATTGAAATGTGAATTAGATCTTACCCCAATCACATTGTCATTGTTTTAATAATCTCTGAACATCCAAACAAATATGTTTATCTATTTGGTCTTTATGCATATGGGAGGATATATATACAAATCAGGTACATGGTAGAACTTGCTGTTATTGGTCCTTTTAGCGAAAATGACTTCTGAGGAATTTTCTACCTTATTAAAATGTATCCAGCTGTCAGCGGTAAAACCTATTTGTGCTCACTGAAAGCAGAACTGTGAGTGTCAATGGACAAAACAACTGTTTATTTAGGAAGCACAAATTCTAAATTAATTGAAAACTTCAATTATCATTTTTTTTGCAGAGTTTTATATAGCGCAAAAGTGATTTACCCAGAATCACAGGATGTTCAGCGTCATTACTGAGACTCAAACCCAGTTCCCCAGGTCCGAGGTCGAGCGCCCTAGCCGTTAGGCCAACTCCTCTCTCCAATCATTGCTCATTGCTCATTGTTCCAGCACCAAAAGGCAACAGGAGTGTTTATGAAAAATCCATTTAGTATTGTAGGAAAATATATTTTGGGGTTTTGTAGAAATACAACTTATTATGACCCCAGTGTAATCTAGTGTACATCAGGGGTATGGTACCAAAATAGTATGGCCAATCTATAGTTGGACAAAACAGTACCCTAAATAACATTTACAAAAAAATAGAACCACATTGTAATTAATATTATAAAATCTACATTTAATGGAGCTATACTTGTATAATTGATATTTCAGACAATATAACAATGTCAGTCAATATTTTTGTTATCAATATTTTGACATACAATCACATCAGGAAAATGTATTGTAGATTAATAAAGGTATAGAATCCTTCACCAACCTTGGGATTTAATTTTATATCAATGTGCAAATACCAGACTGATTCATGATGATACTAGCTCCTATTAAGATCATATGACTGTCATATTTCATTTTAAGAAAGGACTGTGCATGTCCTGAGTCCAGTTTACACGTTTTAATCGTACTGGACCACCACTTAACAAAAGGTGAGTAGTAATCCTCTACATAGCGCATTCCTGGACTAGTGGCAATGAGAAATCTGAAGCACACTCTGTTGTTCATCATTCGTAGAAGACCTAGGGCCTGATTCACAAAGGTAAACTTACACTTACAATTGGGTGATATTCATATAGGTAATTTGCAAGTGGTATCTTCATGACTGCAGAGACTCCACAGATTAAAGGATAGCATGCTGGTGTGGCTGGCACAGTTAAGAGTGCTGAAGTGGTGGTCGATAGACAACGGATAGGTAATATTAAAAAAATTAATGAAAACACTTACCTCGTGCTTGCTGCATCGTCGAGTTGGCGATGTGGCAAGCACAACGTAAGTGGTTTTATTTATTCATTTTTTAAATTTTACCTATCCCGTCATCTATCGACAATCCCCCTCACCCCACCGCTTGTACCAGTGCCGGCCGCTCCTGATAGCATGGTCAGAAACCTAAAATCCCATCGGATTCCTCTGATTGTGTGATTGTATGTCATATAATTGTGCTTTATTTTGACAAGTGGGATGTTGAGTCATTTATTTTTCTCATTTTTAGAATTACTTTTGACTCAATAATATGTTCTTCATATTTGTGGCTGAATAGAATTCTGTTATGGATATGGTTTGCATCCACTTTAGCTACTGGAGGACTGAAGCTCTGAGGTCGGCGAAACTCCTCAACACTGTTATTTACTTATCTTTACTTCCTCACTGTGATGGAAGACAATTCAACAGGCAACAGGCAGCAGCAAAGACAAGTGATATGTTGAGAAGATCTTCTGAGCACAAAGAACTTGCTGGCACTTAATAGAGTGCCAGTTATGTAAGTAGTTTGGATTTTTAAAAGGTGGTTGCATGCTTTTCAACTTCATTGCGGTCCTCGAAGCTAGTTAAAGATGACCGAGGTTAGGTTAGGTTATGGAAGCATTTTACTGGTGCCCTGTTGGAAATGGGATTCCTGGATGACTGATGTATGCAACTAGGCCAGGCAGAAACATCCACTCCAGTCAGGGTAAGCTAAGTACACACTAAAAGATAACCTGGGCTCACCCTCTGATAGCTTGGCACAGAGCAGTCAGGCTTTTCTATAGAGGCAATGTGTAAAGTACTTGTGCAACACACACACAGTAACACAATGAATACACCACAAAATGACTACACACATTTAAAAAACATAGAGAATATTCACCTGAGTAAAACGAGACCAAAATGTCAAAAATCCAATCAGTATAAGTCGAGATATGAATTTTTGCAGATGAAATGCAAAATCAGTGCTTAGAGGTCAGTAGCATTAAAACGTTACTTGAGGTAGTGCTAGACCGGGGTACATCCAAAGTTTATGCTGACCACAACGGAGGGAGCCCGGCTACAGGACACATGCAGGGCCCTCTGAGAAAGTACCATGGATGGAGCAAAGCATCGATGCTGAAGGCACGATGCGTCAATCTTTACCACACAGTTAGGTCGCTGCGTCATCGTTGAGCTTCGCTGAGATGCATGCAATGCATCTTCGTCGAGTTGCACAGAGAGTCGTGTCGGGCAACGCAGGCTGTGGAACCGCTGTCAGTGAACAGCCTCTGCAATGGCGTTGAAGGGCAATGCTTCATTTCTGATCGGTGCAAAGGTGACGGTCCATCAGTTTTGTAGCACTACAGCTGCAGAACCCACTTCTGAAGCCCAGCACTAGAGAGGGCACCTCAGGCAAGGATAGGACTCACAGATGGCAGAGTCCCGCAGAACCAGCAGAATTGCAGGAAGTCTTTTGTGCCCCTGAGATTTCAAAAAACAAGAGGCTAGTCAGCAAGCCCTTGGAGACCACTTGCAGGAAAGGCAGAGTCCTACTCTCCTTCAGCAGTCAGGGAGCAGCAGGGCAACAAGCAGAATAGCAGTCCTTCCAGAAAAGCAGCCCAGTTGAGTTCTTCTGACAGAGGTCCTGCTCAAGATCCAAAAGTGTCTCATTTTAGGAGGTCGGAGAATAAGTACTTCGACCCAAAAGTGTCTTTGATGTAGGGGTGACTTAAAAGCAGCTCACTGAAGTGCACAAGGATCTCTTTCAACCCAGTTCTGTCTGCCAGGCTATCTGTGGGGGGTATATCAGTGCTTTTTTGTGAACAGGACATTACCTATTGAAGTGTGTCAGATCTTCCCATTCCTCCCTGCTCAGGAAGACCCATCGGAATGCAGATGAGTGCTGAGAATGCAGATAAGCCTCACCTTCCTGTGCTGGTGACTGTGTAGAGGGAATGCACAAAGTGTAGCTGTCACTCAACCCAGACATGCATTGGAGATAGGCTGTAAGGCAAAAAAAGCAGAGAAATGTATACTTTCTAAAGGTGGCATTCTAAAACAGTAATGTTAAGTCCAACGTCACCAGTAAGGAAGATTTAACATTAGCATTTCAAAGATATGAAACATGAAAAAGCCACTCCTCTCGGATCAGGAATTGCAACCCAAAAGTGTATTAAGGAATTCCCTAAGCTTGCCTATTTGAGAGGTAGGCCCCATGGTAGCGAATTATGGAAAAGGCTGTTTGTCACTACCAGGACATGTAAAACATAAAAGTACATGTCCTACCTTTTAATTGCATGGCACACTGCCCTTAGGGTTACTTAGGGCCGACCTTAGGGACGACTTATATGTAGTGAAAGGGTAATTAGGCCGGGAAAGTGATTTTAAATGCCAAGTCGAAGTGGCAGTAAACTGCACACACAGGCACTGCAGTGGTAGGCCTGAGACAGGTTTGAAAGGCTACTTCAGTGTGTGACACAATCAGTGTTGTAGCCCACTAGTAGCGTTTGAAGTGCAAACCCTTGGTATATGGTATATCACTTTACAAGTGACTTACTGTACAACAAATATGCCAATCAGGGATACACAAATGTCATCATGTTTAGGGGAGAAGCACATGCACTTTAGCACAGGTTAGCAGTGGTAAAGTGCTCAGAGTCCTAAGGCCAACAAATAGAATCAGCAAAATGTGGAGGCAAAAGGCAAAAAGTCTAAGGAAAGACCACCCTAAGGATGCCAGGTCTAACATGCCCAAAAAGGCCTTACAGGCTTTCATTAGTCTGATGTGTATCAGTCTGAATGCCCTAGTGTTTTTGAAGTCTAAGAGTATCTAATTAATTTTGAGAAAATATTAGCTATTGTCTGTTACTAGATATTTTCATAATTCCTTAATAATAGTACACAGTCTTTGGCCTCTCAACTTGCTCATATCTCCTATTCAATTTTGTCCATTGCCTGGAGACCTCAGTATTCTGTCAAAGCACGAGTGCGACAAATTCTTGCCACTCTTTTTAAAATGTGCTTGCTCAAAATTGTAAAACATATTGATAACGTCCAATTTTTATATTGTGTTTTTGATGGAGGCTAACCTTTTTGAGCATATTGGCTATATTGAGATGAAGAACCGCCTCTTTTTTTGTGGCATCCGTTGGTTTTTCTTCGGGACTTGAACTGTCCGAACTGGATGTCTTCAAGGTAGGGCATGTTGCACACTCATGAAAATTTACTTCACACTGGAGAGTTATATGCAAAGACAAACATTATTTTAAAGGTGACTTAATGTCAGAATGGGACTTTTCAAAATGTCAGAAGGTTTTATTATGCTATGTGGCTGCTGTAGGTTTCAGCATACACTAACTCAGTTCAGTATTTCAAGAGATTCCTTGTGAGTGGTACAAATTCACACCACAGCCTGAATTCGCTTTGTTTATTTTATTGTTTCACTTAAAATGCCATGTACAAAATATATGCAACTCATTACAGTGATAAAGGCTTAAAATAAACTGTTACATTAAAAACATCAAGGAGTCAGTAGGGACGTTTTAGGTAGTATCACCACTGTTTTTATTTGTTTTATGGTTGTTTTTTCATGATTTGCCAGGCTTTTGCAATGTATGCAGCTATGGGCCTAAAGATACTCTCGAGGCTTATTCATTAACATAACACCACTGCATTATTGCAACAGCAAATTCCATGCTTACTGAACACCAGGATAATCGGTGCTCTTTTTACTGTTGTAGATTTTGTGTAGAGAAGCACAACAGAGAGGCCAATTGGTTCTAGTCCTCCTCAGTCACAGTTGCAGTGCCCAGTTATTTCATATCTGAAAGCCATTTCATGGTGATAACAAGCACAGCTAAAAGCAAATTGCAACAGGTATTTTTGCGGCCAGTGTGGAATTTTGCGATCCAACCTATGCAGTAATAAGTTGTTTCACAAAACTGTGAATCATAGTGGGCTACACTGTAACCTCCCTCATTAATATTAATGAGATTGGTCATAAACTGTACCTTACTACACTTGATGGCCATCAAAGGTATGATGGCCTGCCAGTGTTAGACAACTATCATATTTGTGATCGCTTTTTAAATAGATATAAAGTTTTTAACGCAGCCCACTTTCCTTTCCTTACATGTTTCTTAAAGGAACTGAAGCAGCTTTAAAAAAAATCACGTTTGAGAACAGGTCAGGACCACCGCCCGCTTCTCCTGTGCTCACCTGACACAGTTCCTTAAGGGAAGCTGTCAAACAGGAGTAGCGTCCCCTTTGTAAATGGGTTACCATGAGGCCTGGGTGGAGTCCGATATGCAGAACTCCGTGAAGTGACAAAAAACTCTTCCGTACTCCACAGAGTTCTGCAAGTGGTGGAGTGGGGTAAGTCACGCTGCCTGCACTGACTTTTAGCGCCAGGCATTTCCTGCGCTGTAAAATCAGCACGAATGGCACCACGCACCGCTCAAGAGACCGAAGCTTCTTTCTCCCACTCGAGTAGCGATTCTACCAGAGTAGCATCTTCCTCAACATAAACGTCAGGTTCCTCAACGTGAGCAGTAGCAACCTGGCGTGAACGCCCACATTGAGAAATCTCACCAGGAAGTGGTCTACCATTGGATTTTCCTCTCTCATGCTCACCAACTTAACATTGGTGAGCCGCGAGAGAGGAAAAACTCCGCTACATGCCACTATGCTAGTGGAAAAAAACTCTGCAAACTCTGCAAGCAGAACGGAGATTTACTGCCTAGGTCTAGTTAGCATCTCCTTTCAAAAGTCGGTAAGTTTCTATGGCTTACAAACCTGAAATTCTGTCATAAATCAATCAACTTAAATTGCAATTTGGGATTAGTTGGAAAACTCCTTTAGCAATAGAGAAAGGCTTTACTAAAGTGAAAAACAGTTATTCAAATAGTAAAAAGGCATTTTACAGTTGCAAACCCTGTGATTTTGACCCCACAAAAAGGCTTTGTACACAAGGCCAATATTTTCCAAATTAAAACAGGTTTTCAATGTTGCCATTGTGATAACACTGTTACTACGGCAAACCATACTTTCATATTCACTATAGTTTTTTAAAAATGTTTGTGTGGGCAATTTAAGTGGGGCTGCATAGTTTGAAAAACAAGCTCAGGTTTCCAACTATAGTATGGTGAAGGTTTTCTTTTGTAATTTTAGGCTGGACACGTGAATAACAAGCTTTCGAGTTTATCTACAATCTGTGCTCCAGGGTTTTACCTCGCTCTTGTCAACAAAAAAACGAAAACAACGTTTTTTGTAACATAGGATTACCTTGTCACGGGCATAACTACGCTGTGTACTATTCCTTGTGCAGAAAGAAACAGACGATGTACAACATGCTTTCATAAGGAATGTTTATGTGTCCACCCAGGCATCTTTCAAAATTACAAAGTTATTTTTTGCTCCTAGGAGCAGCTCTGACTGCTTGAGTATGTAATTATTGTCTTCCTTGAAAAACTCATCAATTACATACACAATTGCCTGGGGAAAAGTGATTATATTTGAATGCATACATGAGAAAATAGACTTAGTCATCAGCAAAAATGTTAGCTATACATTTCAACTGTCTTTCTTAATTGCTGCAGACCTCCTATTTACAGAGAAACCAGAGAACTAACAAAGTTATTTTCTACACCTTAATTAGAAGAAATAAAATAGGATATTTTACTTCCTAAACTGATGAAATTGAAAATAAGTTTTTTGTTCATTGAATCGTTCAAAACAGAATCTAATGACCTTAGGGAAAAATAGAATAACTTATATAAAGAAGAAAAATGTGGTAGATAAATATTTGACAGCATGAGAAACACTGCAATGTTGTAATGATACTGTGAATTCATTTTGTCAATGTTCTGTAAGACAGAATATCCAACTTCCAAATATCTTTGGGGGGGGGCATACTGCCAAGCATGACCCCTGACTGACAGCATCCACATAAGTGACATCACCAGAAGCGAATTCAGTTCATCCAAAGAGACACAATGGGCATGATACACACAGGACGGTCAAAAATGTACCCCTATAGACATACTTCTAAGCAGTAGTGTAATTGTACTACTTTGGGGATTTCAGATATGATCTCTGTGGGGTGTATAGAGAGCTGCACCACATGCAGCTTTTTGAGGTACTAATGTGAATCTCTTTTGACATTTGATAGTTCACTAATGCAGATCTATATGCACTGAATAACTCCATATTGGGGAAATTCAGTTCGAGGAGCAAATATTTGTATTTTTATTCTTCCACTGAACAAAGCTGCTTTTTCGGTGGGCAAATCCCTTCACCTACAAGCTTTAAAATTAACCAGCAAGACAAGTGGCCTTGCCTTTCGCTTAGCTAGAGTTCAGCAAATTTTGGATAAATCGCAAAGGTTTTCAAAACGCAAGGAAATACAGTTTAAAACTTTATGTCCTATATTCAAGTGTCTGCTTGGATTTATCCTAATTTTTTTAAATCAAAGCGGATCAGATATACTTTTACAGGTACCTTCTGGCCAACGTCTGCAAACTTATTAGTTCAACCACGTTTTATCAAAACATTATTCAGTGGTAAAACCGTTCCAATCTTGGCCCCGCTTCTCTGAAATGATCTCCTTTCTGAACTGAAAAACACTTCAAGCTACTCACTTTTCAGAAAACATCTTAAATCTTTTCTTTTTCTGTTTTAATGCTTTTTGTATATTTGCATCTCTCACTTCCTTCTTATCTGTTGTCTATTAGCACATACCGATCTTTGCTTTATCTATAACATCTACACTACACTATACTATACTATACCATTCTATACTATACTATACTGTTCTATACTATACTATACTATACTATGCTATACTATACTGTACTGTACTCTACTAGACTACACTATACTATTTCATACTATACTACACTACACTATACCATACTATACTATGGCCTTCTTATAGCCCGCCGTAGCGGGCTATACCGGTCATTAAAGGCCCCCTCCAGTGTTCAAGGTCCGAGCTGAAGGCAAGGGCCTTTAACAAGGGAGCTTGACTTTAATGGCCGGTATAGCCCAGCTTCGAAGGGCTATAAGGCTATTGGTACATTCTGCCACTAGAGGGCAGAATGTTCTAAAAAATAAACCAAAGGCCTCTCGGAGCCCGAGGGGGTTTAAATCCCCTCGGACTCCGAGAGGGCTTTGCTCACTGCACAGAGAATGTTGCTCTGCAAGCTTTTACCGTCCTGTAGAAGCAAAAGCACTCCATTGTATTCAATGGAGTGCTCCACATTCCAAAGTTCTAATATACTATACTCTAGCCTTATAGCCCACCGTAGCAGGCTATACCGGCTGTTAAAGGCCCGCTGCAGTGTTAAAGGCCCGAGCCGAAGTCGAGGGACTTTAATAAAGCAGAGGGACTTTAAAAGCCGGTATAGCCCTGCTACGAAGGGCTATAAGGCTTTTAGAACATTCTGGCACTAGAGGGCAGAATGTTCTAACAAAACAAAGCCTTCAGGGAGCGCGAGGGGACTGAAATCCCCTCAGGCTCCCTGAAGTCTTTCTTCACAGCCAGAGCTGTGAACAAAGACACATTGGAATGTTGGTGCTCCGGTCTTATACCAGCCATTATAAGCCCGGAGCACTCCATTGTTTTCAATGGAGCTCCCAACATTCCAATGTTCTAATATACTATGCTATACTATACTATACCATACTGCACCATTTTGAGAGAGGGAATTAGTCAGAGAGGAGTTTGTGGCTGCTTATAAACTCAGAGGTTTGTGGGCATTCACAAAATGTCAAAGCAAACCATTCCACATCTCTCAGGTCCCCTCCCATTGTACACAGTTTATTACTTCTTAATGTTATGAATACTTTTCACGCACTTAGTCAACAGTACATGCATTTACACATTCCAGGTATTTTTTTGTAGATTCCTGTCATGGGTGCATAGACACAGACAAGAAGGCAGACAGACTATCCACATGCATATCAGACAAGGGACTTGAGAACTAGAACTAGTTTGTGAAAAACCACACAACTAGTGCTCACTAACCTTAGATAAGGTGCTAGGAAGCACTAAATTCTGAGAGCAGAGATTGGAGTGGCTTGCATGTCTGAACGTGCCAAGAACATTCTGGAAATCCTAAAGGGACTGAGTTATATTAAGCATACCTGCCTTAAGACTCACCCTTGTTATGCTTATCTTTTCCCCGGAGAAGCATTCTGCTGGCTCTGATCTTCTTGATGGAGTTCCTCTGAATCCACCATTATTCAGAACATCTCTGTACAGCATTGGAGGTCCACTTCAATGGCACAAAATCTCAGAACCTGAAACAGAGCAATTTTCCAACATACACCTATTCCAATATTATACGTAATTCACACGTGCTACACATATTTCAATAGTAACACCTACAATCCTGACTCTCTTCTCTAGGGGCAGGGGGAGGAGTTTGCTTTTCATTTATAGTCTTCATAAATCCTGAAGATTCTAAGGGAAGAAATAAAAGAAACAAGGGTAACATTAAAGTGAAAGCTGAGAGACTAGATTAGGTACTAGACTCTGAACTTCCAAAGAGCAGTTTGGTTAAGAAACTGTTTGATTTCAACCTCAAGAATATTTTCTGTGAAATATGACAAGATTGTTTTGAAACAGGTGTTACAAGGAATTGGAACTAATCCTGGAAGAGAACTCAAGTTGAATGTTCATAGATGATTTAAGTCAAGTACACATAGAGGAGGTGTTGTGGAAAGCCTAGTAATGCTCAGGACAATGGAGTTAACTGTGCTATTTCTCTTTCAAATATTTTAGGCGACATAGATCAAAATACCTGGTGTACAAATGCCATCATCCTTTGTGAAAATGGGAAAGGGGGACTAGCAAAGCAGGCTTGAGAAAATTTCAGAAGGTCAATGGGGATTTGAAAGACTGACCACTTACGTTTCCTCTTCCAGCAACGGCACATGCATTACAAATAACAACAGTCATTAATGCGATAAACTAGAACACCACACAAGAGACATCACACAAAGGAGAGTGACTCAATAAGGCAGATGAGCATGAATAAAAGACATCACCTATCTCTCTCTCTCTATGGCCCATTCATCGTTCCCCTCTGAGGCTTGCTCAATCCCAAGTGCTGACAAGGCTCTGAGGCAGGGACAGTCTCGCTGTGGAGTTGGGAGCCAGCTGCTGAAAATCTACTTCACTCTCACTGGATTATAGGCCTGACAAAGTTTTTTTTTTCAAACAGAATTTTATTGGCATTTCAAATAATGCAAACATATCCCAAACCAGTTTTCCAGGATATACATGTAAGAACAAGTCATCACATTGACATTAGGCAACAGTGCATTACTGTATATCAAAGAAAATAACCCCACGAGGATTAAATAGTAACTCCCTCTCCCTTCCTCCACCCAATCTCCTTATTAATACCCCTGGCTCCCTACCCCATTAATTCAAACATCACAGAACTCTGTGAAGCTCAGGGGCATGGGAAAGATTGCTATGACATGCAGTCAGTGCAACTTCCACCCAAAGGAACATAAGTTCAGAAATTGCTGCTACATGCTTCTCTCACCAGAGATATCATCCACATCAAGTTCCCTAAGACAGTCAAGAGTTATCCCAAACTCGAACTATATACATTGATTCCCTACCTTTCCTCTATTCTCTGAGCAACACTGTGTTCTTGTATCCCACCCACTGGATACATTCCCTCCTCATTTCTCAAACCTGGGGGTCCTAGTAGCTTTCCAGTGTATGGAAGTCTCACGCTTAGCTAGGACCAGAGCCAGATTCATGAACCCTGTAATAGTCTTGCATTTATAGGTCTGGGAAATCCCCCAGGAGGCATGTCAGGGGTGCACAGTCAATCAATCTCTCGGTCACCTCATTAACACACTTCCTTCAAAAATCCACCAATAGGGGGCAGGACCACAGCATATGAATCATCTCCGCTGCTTGTTTCTGCATCCAGGGCAGGTTGTGTCGGCAGAATGGAAAATCTGAGAAATTCTACCCGGGGTTAGATTCACCCTGTGGAGATAATAAAAGTTAATCAGCTTAAATCTAGAATTTCTAGATACTGTATAGGTGCAAACAAGTATCTTGGCTCAATCTGCTTCTGTAATAGGAAATGCTAAATCTGTTTTCCTTTTTTACTAAACCCCACTAAGGGAGTAACAATATCATGCAGCAACACTTGATAAAGGCACATCACTGCCCTAAACTGGCCCAACTTGGTACACAGGACCTTGCAAGCTCCTCCACGCCCATGCCCCAACGAAGATGCACCTTGTCAAATAATGACTGATGCAGTAAAAATTGACCCGTCGGGATGTCAAATGTAGTTGAAAATTCTACAAGCATTAGAAGTTCCTCATCTTTATAAAGGTCCCCGAGCTGGTTGCCCCATAGGCAGAACATTCCAGCAGGATTCTCAATCCCTCACCCCGAGTAATATGCTCCAGACCCCTCAATGGGATATTTAGGGTTTAGAGCACAAGAATATGGTTGTATTGGAGGGCACGGTGCCAGCAGTACCGGATGATCTGCAGTGCGGAGGGAATCTGCAGAGAGGGTCTCCTTGGAATCAGGAGAATCCGGTATAATACACAGGGATTTGGCATCAACCCCACATTCGCCTCCTCAGGATGTCTTCATGAATGGATCCATTGGGCGAATCACTGTAATTGTGCCGCAAATAGTAGGCCTCAAAACTGGGAGCCGATAATCCCTTCTTAGTAGTGGAGCATTGTAGATAATGCCACTCTGCGCCTTACCCATTAACTCTATCAGACTATTCAACAATGAGTCAAGTTCACAGAAGATCCTACGGGGAATCACTATAGACAATGCAGAGAAGAATTATAACAATCGGTGGAGTGCCACTATCTTTGCTACTGCTATGCTGCCCACCATCGATATTAGCAGGTCCTTCCAGAAGTCTACACACATAAAAAGACTCCTAGTGCCCACACCAATGTTACCCTTTAAGAGGTCAGAGAGCTCACGGTAAATTCTTACCCCAGGATACTATAAGCATTTTCTGTCCAAGGCAAGTCCCTTAAGATCCTGAGATTGGGGCTCATCTTAGAGGAGCAGGAACAGGTGACACTTACTCCAATAATTGCAGAGGCTAGATGCCTGACCAAAGCCCTCAAGAAGGCCGATTATCGGAGGTAAATCCTCATTTGCATCTCTCAGTAACAACATCATGTTGGCATAGAAGCCCATATAGCGTGAGATGCCCAGTACCTCCAGTCCCCTGTGGGCACCTCTAGCCCTCACGTTACTAGCTATTGGCTCATCTGCAATTGCAAATAACAATGCGCAGAGGGCACATCCCTGTTGTATACCTCTCCACGCCACATAGGCCTTCGAAATATGTCTTCTAGTTCGGACTCCGGCTGTGGGTGCAGAATACAGTAATTTAGTTTATTGGAGGTACCCAGGGCAAATCTCCATTTTAATTAGAAACTTGTAAAGAAAATCCCAGCAAAGACTATCAAAGGTTTTTTCGATGTCAATCGCCAGGATCACCTCTCTAAATTTACCAATAATTTCTGCTTCCTAAATCGTGAAGGCTCTCTGGATATTCTGCGCCGTTTTACGCCGAGGGATGAATCCAGATTGATCCATGTGAATAACTTGAGCATTACTGGAAGCAAGCGAGTTGCCAGAATTCTACTAAGAATTTTGTAGTCCAAATTGAGCATGGATAGTGGGCAATTTGCCCGTACATCCTTAGGGGCCTTCATTACTTTAACAGCAGGATCACCAGGGCCTCATTCATTGTGGACAGCAAGCATCCTGCTTCTCAGGCTGCTGTGTAGAGGGCAACCAATCTCTGTGCCATTCCTCAGTGTAAACTGCATAAAATTCCACAGGTAGCTCATTCACCCCAGGGACCTTTCCTCTCACCATATCTTTAATTGTAGCCTACTCTTCCTGAGTGGTGATATCTCCACCCAGCTCCCCCTCCTTCTCAAGGGTGACCAACAACAGTGGCACTGGGTCTTGGAAATCGGAAATAAGCTGAGAGAGCAGCACAGGAGGGGTGCATACAGTGCCTTATAGTAGTCCCTGAATCTCCAGGTAATGCGTTTGCGCCTGTAGAGGTGTTCGCCTACTTCTGAATCAACCTCTATAAGATAAGATGAGACTTTATTAAATGATTAGTTAAAACCTTTGCAATTAAATACGGTGGCTAAAAGTCACAATGTGCATATTTAATAAATGTGTTAAAATGCAAACTTAAAAATGGAAGAGTTAAAAAATCATTGTGTCATAAAAGCTTCTGTTGCATGCAGCTAACACCATAGTACTAAGTAAAAAGGGGGTCAATTATATAGCGAAAGAGGGTTTGACATCTTTCCCAAAGGAAAAAGGGGGCGTAATTTTGTTGGAAAATAAGGTTTGAACAAATGATCCCCCTTTTATATCTAGCTTGATCTGATCATCAGAAGGGTGGCTAAATTGATCAATTAGACAATGGCGGCAGTAACAATGAGGGGGGAGGGGCCAATGGCGAGGGCCCAAAAGTGGTCAAATTGTCTGTTTGCCTGTCCCGTTTACGTGTCACCACCTCTATCTTCTTACAAAAATGGGCAATAAATCTGACAAAATCACAATTCAGGGTGGTGTTTGTGGGAGGAGCTAGGACCGCTCCTCATCAAGATCTAATGTCTTTAGCTATCCAACCCCTTCGTAGCAAAGCCCTTCTTTCCTCTAGGAGGGTGGGGAACAGGCACAGTACACATGCTATCTTATCTCCTTCTGGTGTTGATTACAGAGCTAACACATTTCCTGAGCATTATCTCTTTTCTATATTGGGAGATGACAGGAGATGGGGATGAACCCCCATTCACAACTTTATAATGATGTTTAGCTTAGTTCTTTCGTTGTTGGTGGTATTTAAGTAGCACTGGGGTTTCAGTTGTTTATAAATACATAGGGTCATCCAACTCTGGCTCTGAGCAGAGAGGCTGGCCCAGTCTTCTATTGAAGAGAGTCGTTTCATGCTGATTTTTGCTAACCATTAAAATCCTGTTGGCTGATATATCGGTCCCAAGAGGGTATCAAGCCATGTGTACTGAGGGCTCGGGTCAGGTAGTGGTGTCCTGCTGACCCGTGGTTTGTTTTTAGATTGATCCTTAAGTTGTGGGCGAGGGTGCCTTCTTTGGAGACCCTAAGCTTATGTATGGCAGCTTATCGCAAAGGCCGCCATGCGAGTCAGAATCTGTCTGCAGATTCCAAATTCCAGTCTTATTTGTGCTGGGGATGTGTGGGATGGGAGTTGAAAGACCGTTCTGTAAAGTGATGTACCGCCCTTTCAGAGCCTCGCACTCAATTTAGTAAACTTGCACCTACCTAAACTGGGTGGCCTCCGCCTCTCTGACTTACTTTATGCAGACGATCTGGTCCTCGTCAGCCATACAAAGATCGGCTTGCAACGCCACCTGCATGCAATTGCCACACATTCCGATAGGAGCGGTCTGCAAATAAACAAAAAGAAAACCAAGATCCTTGCGGTTCGTACAACCAGGACCAAAAAAACAACATGGTCTTTACACCAGGAAAAAATAGAAGCCACCAGCCAGTTAAGGTAGGTGCGAGTTTACTGAAGTGAGGGCTGGTGACAAGTCGGACGGAAATAAATTAAAAAGCGTGATTGCAAGAACACAACCTTGCTTGAGGCCTTGAGTGGTAGTTATAGGCTGTGACAGGTGCAATCTGTCCCCGATTTTATTGTATCATGGTGCATGAGCTGCAAAGACCTGAGCAAGGTGTCGTAAATGTTGAGCAGTGTTAAACTTTCTAATCTGTTCTTTAAAACTATCAACTGTAATACACGTTTCTTGTTCTGCAACTCCTCCTCTCAACAACTCTTCATTTTTCCTAGAATCCTTCTCTGGACCAAAGAAACAAAACGGTACATCACCACAAATCTTTTCTACGTCTACAACACTACCATGCAAAAGTGCTCTACTCATTTCTCCTAAACATAAAGCAGGAGTTTTTACATAATACAGCCTTCTACCTAAAGTTCACATTGTTGAGTAGTATAACTTATTTAGCATTTTAAAATTCGCCTTGGAAAGATACGTAGGAATTTTCTTAGTATAGCAACAGATTGCTGTCTAAAACTTTTTTTTTTTTTTTTGTTAGAAACACTACCACAATTAAATGTTTATGCAGTACCCTGACTACGCCTTCCTTCTACCTCTTCTGCAATAACTTCTTCTGTATTTCTATTTAACATCACCTCTTTTGCTGTGGGACTACCATTCTTCATTTAATAACTTCATGCTCTTTAATCAATAGCATGAACTAATCTGTTATCCTGGAGATAGCTTTATTTAATAAAGAAAGGCTCTGTACAAGAAGTATGTATCCATTCTCTACTTAAAACTGTACAACAGTTACTTCTATTCACTAATCTTTTCTTCTGGTTTTGTCTCCTTATGCACAACACTATTTTGTCAAGAGTCTTCATTCTATTGAGAATAAAAATGAAAAGCTTCCTAGTCAAAGCATAGGCCTTATCAACTACTCTCTTAAATCGTTCTCTCTGTTTCACTGCATCTCTCCTTCTTCTACACTGGTGAGAAGTCAAATGGGTTATGTACCAATGACGAAACATGTATTGGCTAAAAGAGTGACTGGAATGAATACTGAATTTCTTAAGTAATTTAAATCTATGTGTGGATGGAAGAATAAAAAGACAAATGAATACTACTGCTATTTTTGTAACGCCATTTTGGATGCTGTGTTGCTCAGGGGTCTTAGAAATCTTACTTTTCATTACAAATTTGTACATAAAATTAAAGACACATATTATAATATACTTTTAATTGGATAGAACATGTGAGAATTGTACTATTTCTTTAGATTTAAAAGACATCTCATACCCAATCCATACTTTCACAAATATTTCAACTAACCAGTCATGTACTTCTCATAATAACATACTATCAATAAAATGGGTCTTCAGATCAGACAACCGCAGGAGTCAAACACAAAATTCCCTGCTTGGACTACGAGGGGGCTGTACTTCCTGTCTGGCTCTCGTGATCTACTCACGAGATCGTACATTTTTAATTCAGTTCATAACAGTGCATTTTTGTGATTTTGAAGAAAAGAAGACATAAGAAGTGTTGGTTAAGGTAGAAAAACAGTTGATTTATTGTTGCAGTTGACATATAAAGAAAGCCCACTATTTTTATGATCTTGCAAGCCTCTCTAGAGACACCCATGAGACACCCGGCAGAGGAAAGACATCCAAGGCAAAGATTGCGATTGGTTCATAAGGATGGCTTTGCTAGTAGAGAACAGTTCCTTCCCTCTTTCTTCATTTGGCTATTGGGTTTTGCTGAGGCTAGACCTTTTTGGCTACATCTTTGACATTGCTGATTTCCTGTCACTAGAATGTCATCCTCAGATTTAAATAAACAGCCTAATGCTGTTTCTACAACTCAGCCACCTTAGCCACCCAAGGAGTCCTTAGTATGGGATTTTTTTTAAATGATGCCAGATGGAAAAAAATACATGCACAATATATCATATGTAAAATATGCAAGAAGGAGTTTAGTATCAGCAACCTGAATAAGCAATACAGATTGAGTACCACTGGGATGTGGTGAGATTTGAGAGATATGCACCCTCAATGCTTGATCGGGCTGAGTTAGCCCATGCTGCAGAGCTTTAGGGGGGTCCACATCTTTTGAACCTGGTGACATTGTGCCTGTTCCGACCGATAACAACCTTGCCTATTTAAATATAGCCCTTTTTTGCTGCTTATGTAAGCAGATCAATTTTCATTCTAAGGCCAGCAAGGCTCCACATGACACGCTTGTCCACAATCATAAATTGCACCTAGGCAAAAGTTTTATTTTAACAATTTTTTTCTCCTCTTTGTTTTGAAAGAGATGTTGTTGATTTTTAGTCTCCTGATTTTTATCTTTGTGGTACCCTTTTTTAAAAAAGAATGCAAAAAAGTAAAAAATTAAAAAAACACAAAAAATACAGTAGTTTAAAAATGTGAATTAAAAAGCTCTTTTCAGAGCTAACCTATACTTACATTATGTATGTTGTTTGAACCATGTTACCCTTCTTTTTTCTTCTTGCTAACTCTTGCGAGATTCTCCTGAGAGCCACAATGCTCTCATACATACCATGGTTTGACTCTTGTCAGTCACTTGCGACAGTCAGACGCACATGCGTCTACTGCAAGGGGACAGTGTTTGCTGCTTTATTCTCAAAGCATCTCGCAAGACCATACTTTTATAATTGAAGTGACATTTTAACTGAGCATATCCTGTTGTAATATGTATAATTTATATGCACCATATTTTCTGTACCCCTGTTTTTTTATATATACAATCCTGCGAGACTCTCATGAGATCGTAAAATTACTTTAGGGGAAGAATTTAGATTTTTCTTCATTACTACTTATACCTTATAATCCCCACTACTAGACTATGGGGAGAGACTGGCCTCTCCATTGGCACCTTGCATGAATCTAACGAGTATGTAGAGTAGTGTTTAAAGAGATACTGCCTCTACAATCACACCTTTTCTCAGGCTCAGTAGTATGCATAGTAGTGTGGGAAGGTTCTCACTAAGTATAACCATTATTAGCCTCCCCACTGAGACCTCCCCCCAGGGAAATAATCATTGTTAGACTTGGCATCTTTTGGCGTGTTTCCCCTGAGTTTTTGCTTTCTGACCTTCTGGTTTTGACTCTGTTTTTGCTGGAGTAGCGTTTCTGTGCATTTTTCCGCACTGCTGATTAGTGGTAAAGTGCATATGCTCCTGTGGTAAATTGTGTTATGGATTGGTGTTCCCATGATTGGATATTTGATTGACTTGTTAGTCCCTAGTAAAGTGCACTGAGTGAGCCAGGGCCTGTGAATCAAATGCTACTCATGGGCCTGCAGCACTGATTGTGCCACCCACATGAGTAGCCCGGAAAAGGTAACTCAGGCCCGCCATTGCGGAGTCTGCGCGCAGTTTGTAACTTCCATGACGACTTAGCCAGTGCACACACTTGCCAGTCCCTAACCTTCCCTTTACTTACATGTCAGCCACCCCTAAGGTAGACCCAAGGTACCCCTGTTGGCAGGGTGCAGCGCAAATGAAAGGTAGGACATGGCCTGGTGTGTGTGGCATGTCCTGATAGTGCATTACTGCCAATTTTGTTTTTCACTATTGCAAGGCTACCCGTTCCCCATAGGACAGAATGGGGAGTTTGTTTATAACATCTTATAAACATAACTGGCCTGGGGAATAGGTGGGAAAATAAAGCTTAGTATGCCTGAACTCAGAATCTAAAGATGCCTCTTTTAATGAAAGTGATTTTTACATTCTGTGTTTGAAAATACCACTTTTAGAAAGTAGGTATTTTCTTGCTCAGTCATCCCATGTTACTCTGCTGGAATGTGGATTGCCTGTCTGGGTTTTGGATGACAGAAGGCTGGGGAGCAGGAGTTACTCCAGATAGTCTAGGTGGGTCAAGAAAGGGCTGAATAGACCTGGGCTGCAAATGGGGAAAGAGGAGGAGATTTCCTTACACCTCAAAGGGCCTGGTCTGCCTCTGACCATGCCGTCTCCACCTCCTGCCAGGAAGTCACACCGGAGAAGGCAGAACTGGTTCTGGCTAGGAACAGACACTCTCTGCCTAAGAGATCAAAGGATTTTGGGACATAAATATGAGGGCCCAGACCACTGATCTTTAGAACTCTTTTGGACCAATAAAACTGCCAAGAAGAAGAGCCGGAGAAGCTGTGAGGAGGAACTATCACTCTGCTGTGTGCTTTGCTGTGTTGGCCTGCAGTGGCTGCTTCTGTCTTCGGCAGTGAAAGGACTAGACTGAACTTTCTGCAATCTACTTTTCTGAATTTCTCCAAGGGCTTGAGGTAGAGCTTGCCCCCTGTTCAAGATGTCTCAGGAACAGCAAAGACTTCAAGCTCTTCTGCCCTCAGCACTGGGGACTGTGTGTTTTGTGCTGCAACAGAGGAAAAAGCAACCCGATGCCGTCTACGACACCGTGGCTGACTCACTGACGATTCCTGCTGATGCCGCCACCGAGCCGCTGCTCGCACTGTGACCTGTGGGCACCGCACTCCGCACCGCCTCGCAACAACGCCTTAGTATCCCCAACAACACCGCTCCACGCCGAAATCCAAGCTGCTTGCACCGTGGTTCAAGGGCATGGCTCATAAAGTTACAGGACGCACCGCCCTTATCCCACACTGCAGCCTTGGCCTACCGACGCCAGCACCATCGACTCCAGTTTGTCAGCCGACGACAGCACTTCAGCCACGACGACGTCGCTGCTTGCACCGTGACCTGCCAGCACCGCGAAGAGCACCGCTTTCACCTCGCACCGCGACCCTGGTCTCACCGATGACGCCATCTGATGCCACCACCAAGCGGCTGCTCTCACCGTGACCTGAGGGCACCGCAGGCCGCACCGCTGCACTTTGCACAGCAGTACCCGATGCCTGCCGACACCAGCGCTCCTGACTTCAACAGAGGGGAGTTCGACCTGCAACGCGTGTGACTTAAAGGGCCCCAATGACTCATGCACCGACCTCCAGAACCGACGCCTGCGGATGCCGTGCTTTTGGAAGCTCAACGAGAGGTCGCTGACGCCCCGCATTTCTAAAAGGTTCTGTTTGCGGGTCTTCCTGACACTGGAGCTGGCCCGCGACACCGCGGTCAGCTAGAACTGCTGGGATTTGTTTGCTTCTGATGCTGCGATAGCCCCGGATGGAGTTATCGGCATCAAGGAACTATTTTTCTAGCATATTTTAATAATCTAAGATTTTTAAGTACTGTATTGTGGATTTTTATTGTTTTTGGTCTTGTCTGAAATATATAAAAATACTGGATATTTTTCTAAACGGATGTGGTGTCCTTTTATAGTGCATACACTGTATTACTGTTGGTTATGTGCAAATGCTTTACACACTGCCACTAAGATAAGCCTGACTGCATTGTCCACTCACAGCTCTCCCCCGCATGACAGACATATACAGAAGTATGTAGGAAAACACTCTCTTCTGCACTAACACCTAGCTCCAGGACAATGTGGATACGCAGTATGGTGTAGGGAACAGTGGTGGCTGGAGAAATTTTAAATTGGTAGGACGTGAAAACATGCCTGGATTTTCAGAGACCAAATTAGTGAAGCATGTGAGCACAAGTCCAGTAAAAAAAAACAAAGGCATTCTCCCCCTGCACATTTTTTTTTTTACATTTTTGGATAAAACGTTACATTTTATACCACATTTTGCCTAATAAACAGGCATGCAACTGCCTAATAAACAGGCATGCAACTGGTGAAAGGGGAACTCTGTCACATGCTCCAAGGCATCATGCACCGTCCAACCATATATTCTGCATTGGAGCTCGAGAACCCATGCTTTTGTGTTGGGAATGTTCTCAGTAAGGAGGTGGTGAAAATATACTTTTAAAACCAACATTGTATACTTGCAGTGTTTTGCCACCTGATTTCAGCAGATCGTAAATGAATGTAAGGACATCTGTGCTTAGAGGGGTGGAGTGAGCAGAGAATATTGTACAGAGTGGATTTCTACACAGGAATTCTGTTGCACACTGTAGTAGAAAGTTGTGGTGTCATTGCCAGTAAAAACAGTGATGGTCGGATCTGAAATGCCTTATGTAAGCGCACCTGGTACGAAGCACTATACAATAGTGTACATCAGTGCGGACAAAGAAAGACAGGCTGTTTGGCCTCCAGAACAGTCCAACTGTAGATGCAAGTCCAGTCTTGAGGCAGCTCTTTGAGCGCACACCCCCAATAACAGCCTGCTTTACACTGGGCTGCAAGTGAAAGGCTGCAGCCCTCTTGTGATGGCAGAAGCAGGTGCACCTCCTCCTTGTGACCATGCAAAGTTCCAGAGTGTGTAAGGTAGGCAGGTGGTGTGTGGTGGGGTGCCGGTAGCCGCTTCCCTGAAGCACAGTCCCCAGCCTCAATTACAAGCGCTCAAGCGAGGTGAGCTGGTTTTAATGCAAGTTCAGTGACCAGGAACACGACGAGTTAAAAACCTCAGGAACTTACTTACGCTTCTCATTACACAATACACACGCCAAGTGCTTACATTTGTTTATTTAAATATGGGGTTCCTGTTTCCAATGTTTTTAAAAGAATAATGCATCTGTTTTAGCGCTGACCAGGCCGATTCATTTATTTAAATTTGCCCAATTTACTTCTCTTTATTACGCTATGATCGCTGCAGGAGGTAGCAGAGGCCATAGAAGAGACTTAACACCTGGGAAAAGGCTGGCAGGACAGGAGAGGTGACTTACTCTTGAAAGGAGGGTTGGCCTTGATCAGGCTTCTCGAACTTTAGTTCTTCGACAAAGGAGAAAGTGAAAGTAAACAGATACACTGTGCATTCACACTTGCACAGTGCACCTGTTTACTGCATAGTCACATGGTGAAGGCCTGATCCACCCTCCTCCCTCCAACACTGGCTGCCTCTTTTGCCCTTAGTGATTGATACATAGCCCCGGGCAGGACAGGGCTGAAACTCACACCACCTGTGGCTAGCTTAAAAAGTGACACTCACAGTGCATCATAATGGGTGTTCCCAGGAGAGCCTGAAGATCGGCAAACCAGGGCTGGAACACGGTAAGCCCTGGTTTAATCCAACATTACTGTAGAGTTGGCATAAGTGCACTTAGCGCATATGTCAGTGAAAAGTGCCTGGCTTTCGAACCCACATGGGAAACAGTCATTACAATGCGGCTATTTCCCCGCATACCATTACATCGCAGGCATTACCGTAGTCATTGCTACGCATATTTTTACATTGCATGTGCTTTTACCATGCATGCCTTTACAACGTCTTTTGTTGTAAAGGCATGTGTGGTAAAAGCACATGCAATGTAAAAAAATATAGGCGATCCACCTCGTTGTGAGGAAACAGAGGTTCTTCTGCTTCCTCACAATGACGTGCACCGCCACTCAGACCAGACGTGCAGCAGGAACCAGGAGGAGAGAGAGGAACCACGAGGAGAGAGAGGTAACGGGGATTGGGCCTGGGGTGGGGAATACTTTTTTATGGTAAAAGGGGTACTGTTTTAGGGTTGGGAGTTGTGCAAAGAGGACTGGGGGTTGAGGAGGGTCGTGCAGGGGTACTGTTTTAGGGTTTAGGGTAGGGTCAGGTGGCCATGCAGGGAGGTGCTTTAGTGTAAGTAGAGGACTGGGGGTCGAGGGAGGGTCATGCAGAATGTAGTTTTTTAGGATTTAGGGTAGTGTTGGGGGTCTTGCAGGGTAGTTTTAGGGTAAGAACAGGACTTGGGGTCAGGAAATGGTCGTGCAGGGGCTAGTGTTTGAGGGTTTAGGGTAGTGTTGTTGGGATTATGCAGGGAAGTGTTTTAATGTAGGGAGAGGACTGGGGGTTAGGGGAGGGTCATGCAGAGGTAGTGTTGTAGGGTTTAGGGTAGGATCAGGGGGTTGTGCAGCGTAGTGTTTTAGTGTAAGGAGAGGACTGGGGTTGGGAGAGGGTCATGCTGGGGTAGTGTTGTAGGGTTTGGGGTAGGGTGGGGGGGTCGTGCAGGGTAGTGTTTTAGAGTAGGGAGAGGACTGGGGGTCGAGGGGATGGTCATGCAGGGATAGTACATTAGGGTTTAGGGTAGGGCAGGGTAGTGTAACTTACCTTAGATACTTTTAGCAAGAGTTTACCTTTACCACGCATACCGTTGCATTGTAATTGAATGCCTGGTAAAGGCATATTCATGGTAAAAGTATGCGATGTAATGGTAGGTCATGGTAAATGACAACGCGTAGTAAAACCCGCGTTGTATTTTTTTATTACTATTGTCATCATTACAATAATAATTATAAAATCTACATGTCGTTTCTGAAGGAAATTGGGTTGGTGCAGGCCCTTTGCCCAAAGCAAGAAACTGCCACTGTTAGTTCTCTCTTTAGAACAACAGCAATATGCAGTGCTGTCTGGGAAGGAAGTGACCTGTCCGCTACCCCATCTTACCAGGGTGAAAGGTGTCTGTAGTAGGATTTGAGAAAAATGTATCTCTCTACTCATACCTTCTCTCATGCATGACACATGTATATAGTAGGCATCGGGGAAAAACTACCCTGTTTCCTGATACAAGTCTCTTGAATGGTGTCTGTGCATAGTATAGTGTGGAGAGAGACTGGCTTCTCTCCTGAGACCTGCCTCTTTGATGATGGGCGCACAAATTAGGGTGTGAAAAGTGTCTCTGGTCACAGCTCTTCCCAGTATGATAGATGTACAAGTAAAACATGGAGTTGAAATTACCTAAATGCTCCGAAATTTGTCTTGCATAACAACTATTGAGACTATGATATGAAAACAACCTGCCCTATCAGGTGGGATATCTTCCCAGAGTAACATAAGTGAAAAGTATGCTGTAGGTTGAAACTGTTTGCTCTGCAAATACCTCTCGTCATACTGCTGAATTTCCATAGTAAAGTATAAAATGAAGCATCCTCTCTCTCTGTCCCGAGAACTGTGTCTTGGACAACTAGTGTCCATATCTGATTGTAGAGACATACTCACCTCAGTTTCAGATGCCTCCCAATGGCAACACTCTTTTGTAAGAGAGTGTGCACAGCAGATGATAGCAGTGTGTATTAGAACCTAAATATGCACTGCCCTCTGTGGTAAGACCTCTTTTGTGTATCATGGCTGCCTATACTACAGCATGCACAACAACTAATCTCTGTAGGAACACCTCTCTGTTGCATGACAAGTAACCAATCTTACACTGAAGATGAAACACCAGATGAATACTGTCCGTATGAGGACATTGAAGTTCCGCTCACCTACCAGGAGCATATAAACTGGCTTAAAGGCGTCCTCCCACACACAAAAGAAAAAGTAAGATTCAGTCCGCTCGGAAGAGATGGAGCCACTTGGCCAGTCCTAGCGGTGTACACACCACATCCACACATTGATTCAATGCCAGTAGCAGACTTAGGTCCACTTCATAAGAAAATAATAAAACTTTACAGAAACCTGAAACTGCTCATGATGAGAACACTCACACTTCAGCCAGCAAGGCCTACACAGGCAGGACCAATTCAGGGGTCCGCAACTAAAATTACTCCACAAATGCTACACGCAGTCCTGGGTAAAATACCGACCAGACGTGAGCAAATGGCATTCTGGATAGCTAAAAAAATAACACAGTTAGAGGCAGTATTTCCACGCAAGAGCCCTCAAGAAAAACACACAATGCTAACAATTTGCTTGCCAATGGGCATAGCTCCCCAGATAGAGGATCGTACCTCGTGGGGAACAGTCTTTGCTGCCATATATACCAGAACTAGGCCTGGGCGGTAAATTCCATTCCGTTCGCAGAATTTGCAGAATTTGGGTAATTTCGCGTTCGCGGAGAACGCAAAATTGCCCAAAAATCTGCGTTCTGCGACTTCGTGAAATTTTTTGCTTGTTGGCGTTCTCAAAATGCGTGTTCGCAAGATATTTCCCCCCGAGCACGCAAACAGCGATTGCGAACAGGAAAAAAGCATCGCGAACAAGCAATTCCGAGTGTTCGCGGAATTTCTGCGTGTTCGCAGAGATTTTTTACCGTTTCGCGGAGATTTGCGTAACGCGATTACGCAAATTCCGCCCACCCCTAACCAAAACTCATGGTATCCCTTCATTAGCAATAATACCAGATGTATTAAGACAAAGACAGATTGAGTATGGGGCAGAACCTGCTCTGAACATAGTGATAAAATCGTTAGGGCATTTTGCCCAGGTATCAGCTGTTATATTAGCAAATATAAAAGGGGAGGCAGCAGCAGTGGCAATATGCCAACGCCGGAGGAACTTCACTCCTTTCCAACAGGAACGTGAATTATCTAAAATTATCAAAGACACCTCTGCTGACTTAGGTCCTGAAAAAGAGAACACCAAGCAAGCGCCCGAATCTTGCAAGAAGAAATGGGATAATAACAATGAAAAACGAATAAACAAAATAGATCTCAATCCAGGAGTGGGTCTCCTCAACAGGAGCCCTCCAGAAGGAGATTCAACCTTAGGAATAGAGATAACATTAAAAAACTTGACAGGTATCAGGATACTGATACAGGTTCCTCTCGTTCCTTTCAGGGTTCACCAAGACACTCCAAGGGGAAAGGATGGCCAGAAGACAGACAAGAAGAGCGTACAAAGTCCAGAGACACGCAACGCTCTTCAGACTACACTTCCAAAAGAAAAGAAGAGTAAAAATCAAAACCTCAATTTAAAAAGAAGAAAGTAGCAGGTCTTAAAGGAGGGGGACAAACCCAGAAAAATGAAATGTTTCTTTTGGGGGAACCTGACTTATGGCTATGACATACTTTTAGCTGAAAAAGATTGGCATCCTGAAATTGTTATGGATTGTCCAAAGGGAGAAACCATAATTTTACCAGCTTTTTCCAACCTTGTTCCAATATACTTAAAACATACATATGCTCAGAAGTGGACGATAGCACTTGCTCCAGCATTATATTGCAACGATGTTGGGTGGGATGCTGAGTCACCTCACCATACAATCCTTGTAAAAAGTATTCCAACTCCACAGAGACAGTACCCAATATAATAAGAAGCGAAAAAACAGATCAGGGAGATCTTAGATAAAATTGAATCCTTTGTTTCCCATAATGAAACCTGATAATTCATACCATCTAGTTTTAGACTACAGACATCTGAACAATTGCTCAAAAACATTTGCAGTACAGAATGCACACAGGGCCGCATTAATGAATAACATTGTGTGGAAAAAATACAAAACAACACTAGATATCTCAAATGGATTTTTGTTGCCAAAATATAGCTCATGAAAGCAGATATTTGACAGCATTCTCAGCGCTAGGCTCCAAGGGTCAATTTTGTTGACTCCCCCAAGGGTATAAGAATCGCCCCGGGTCGTTCTCTGCTAGGGTAACAGAGTTACTTCAGAATTTGGGTGAAGCGGCATTATCCTATGTAGATGATATTTATCTGATGGATGATTATTTAAGGGATCACTTGACCAGGGTGAGCAACATAATTTTGGGGTTTGCCTTGGAGGGCTACAAATTAAACTTTAATAAATCGAAAATAGCTCACCTCAATGTCCTATTTTTGGGATACTAGTTATCAAGTGAAGGGAAAAGCCTGGCAGCTTACTTTTTAGAAAAATGTGCGCTGCTCCAACCTCCTGAATTTTGGAAGAACTTACATTTTAGATTACGCAGAAAAAGTGAAACCTTTCTACGACCTAATAAGACCTGATTTTTCAGTTAGGCATTGGACACCGGAACACAAAGATATCCTTTGTTCCCTACAAGCTGACATGATAGCTTCAAAACATCTACACACACGAGTAAAACACCACAAATTTGGTAATCCGTGTTATAGCTGGTCAATCAGGGTATACTCACCGAACCTTCAATGAAGGCAAACCAGTACCCATAGCTCCCAAATCAGACCTGTACACAAATGCTGAAACACATTTTGCTTCTACTTAAAAGATTCTGTCAGGAGTACAGACTGCTGTAGTGAGAGAAAAAGCACTGGCTCAGGGGAAGCAAATAATTGCCGTAACTCCAGTACTGGCTTTAGAGGCTGTTACAAAAGCAAGCGTTCCAAATGCTAAAGCTTTACATCCAAGATGGATACAATGGGCTAATTCTGTCACTGCAACAGATGTAGATTACAAATCTGACTCTACACCTAAAACACAAGCATTTCTGTAATATGAACAAGAATATCCTCTCCCAAATGAAATAATGCATCTAGATCAGTATGAATACAGTATTTACACTGACAGATTTGCTCAGCCGGCCATAGGAAGTAAACAGCAATACAGCACCACGTGTGCAATTGTGAAGGGTCATATGCAGGAAGGCAAGTTCCATCCTAGCAGTACGAAGACACAGTCTCTAGGAGACTTCATGGCACAGCTTGCAGAATTAAAAGCACTGTTACTGGCACTAATAAATACGGATTGATAAATCCCCACACTGATTGTGTGCGATTCATTTTATTGTATCTAGTCATACAATGAGTATCTTCACTACTGGGGTCAAAATGGGTTTAAACACTCAAAAGGTGGCACAATTAAGCATAAAATGCTATGGGAATAGGTAGCTGAGCTGAAAAACTAACTACCAAGAGCTCACGTGATACACACGCTGGCTCATCAATGTAATGGTGTTCACATTGAAGGGAATTCATTGGCCGATAAAGCCGCAAAGGGGGCAGTACGAACTACTGCTGTAGCTGCAATCACTCGTTCTACCATGAGAATAGACGGAGAGATAATGGTAGCTGTCTTTGCTTCACACAAAAACAGCACAGCCTTACCGAAAAGTTTTCCACTCAAGTACCCCTACAAGTTAGATGCAAAAATATTCTGCATGCTCAGATTCCAAGAGTTGGAGATAGAGTAATACCAAACATGGATCGCAGATTAGGTTTAATTCTAGTTGCACACAAGGGTCTAGGTTCTGCACATGCAGGAGTTACCACAACGGTTTCTTAACTGAAACAACGCTATTAGTGGCCAGGACTAAATAAACAGACAAAGAGTTTTGCCCTAAATTGCGACATCTGTCAGCAGATGAAGGATTCCACCATAGCACATCCAGTGCAGACACCATTTCTAATATCTGACAGACCGCTCGCTTGTGTCTATTTGGACCACTCTTGGCCCCCTACAATTGGATGGGGCTTACAAGTACATATTGGTGGCAGTGGATTCATGATCTAGATTCCTATGGGTATGGCCTCAGCGCTCGGATGACGCTCCAACTGTTATAAAAAATTTGCGAGTCTTTATAGGGACATATGCAGTTGACACATTACATTCTGACTGCGACCCTGTGTTCAGCTCTAGTGCTTCCAAGCAGGCCATGGGAGGTTTTGGTGTTGCATTGCGGTACTCCTTTCTGTACCATACCGAGGGAAATTCGGTTGTGGAGAGGAAAAACCAGAGACTTAAAGCAATCTTTGAAAGCAAGAGTATTAGGTTAGTGTGGAAGTTTGGTCAATCACTTATACGGGGTCCAAAGAGCACTTAACAATATGCCAAGAAGTTCCATAGGAGGTGTCACTCCTTACGAGGTCCTATTTGGGACGAGAAGGTGGGTACCTGATCGCGAGGAGGCGCTCTTACATGACCAGTTCAACTAGCTGATCCAACTAGGGCTAGAAAGCTATCTCTTATGGATGTTTTACTTTTTTACCTTTTATAGTTTTCTATTCTGTATTTTGTATTGTAGCAGTACATTTCTGTGATTGTAACAGGCAACAAAGGTGCGAGTCCAAATCGAGGGTGAGTGTCCCTTTGTTGCTAAAGGAGGTTAAAGGTAGTGATTATTGTATTTACTTTAATCATGGGGAAGAGTTAAGCAAATGGCAAATACCCAGAATCACGGAAGGCGAAAAAACAGCTTAGACAAGCAGTGGAAAACTGTAAGCTAGTCGAAATAGATGTTCTGATAGAGGAAGATGAAGGGCGTTTTGCCAATAAAGCAACAAAGGAGACTGAGGCCAAAGTAAAGCATCAGGGAAAGGGGACATCAAATCCCTTTTTAAAAAAAATGGAGGGTAGGTATATCCCAGCATCCAATATGGAAAGTAGTGCTGTTAGTTTAAGTACACTTTCTAGTACATTAGTGGTCCAATAAGATCCGATACCGGAGCAAATATTTAGCACAGCTCCTTCTATATCTGTAATAAATGTTGAGTGTACTAACCAATATGAAATGCTCGTCCATATACACATATCCCCTACTCCGCCCACATGCAACATTATAACACCAAGTACTGAGAGGGATTCCAGTCTAAACAGATAGACGCCCTCCAAGAACAGATAATGGGTTTAAAGGACTTTATAAGTCACATTGTAAAGGTCATAAATGAGAAAGTATATACCTTGACAGCTTTATTCCAGAACCTTAGCACTAAGCTGCCCATAACTTCAGAGAGTGATGAACAAGCCTGTCCCAGGAAAGAGGTCAATCAGGGAGATTTTGTACAAGATAAATTAATTACATGTCCTCTAGGGGGGTGACAGTCCTCAAAGATAGCAGAGTATACTGGAAGGAGCAGAGAGCTGGTTAGGCCACAAATGGAAGCTAGCCGCAGCTGCAATGTGCTTTTAGGAAGCAACTTCTTCCCAGAGAAAAAGCTGAGTGTAAGAGACCCAACGATCCTTATAATCTGAGACAGAAACCCCTAGAACCCTAACTCTGTAAATGTACACCAAGATGGGCAAGAGATTCTGCAAGGCAGTGGAACATATATATATATATATTAGATTTCCCAAACATTTCACCCACAGTTAGAGAATGGCAGGCTAGGTGGCAATAAAGTCTCAGCAAAGAAGCATAAATTACAGTTCACAAAGCCTAGCTTGTGCAAAGTTAGCTCATGCTGTCAAACTACTCAACTGTACAGCCATATCATTCCAACCTGAATAGATTGTGCTAGAAGAGATAATTATTGCTCAACAGCACAATAATCCTGCTTGTCTTAACAAGGCACTGCTTTGCTTCTCATGTAAGCAGATAATTATTTCCTTAGAAACAAGTTTCCATGTTCCTCCTAAAAAACACAAAATAACCAAAAATAATAAATGTTACATACTGGTCAATAATTGATAACAATGATACATCAGTGTATTTCCCAAACCACAATCACATATTTACATTGAATGCACCAGTAATTTGTTATTCCTTTTAACCGGTGAACTCTTTTTTCACAAATAAGTGTTAACATCAAACCTCATATCATAAAACTTTATAAAGTAACACATTCTAGGTATTACCTTCATTTACAATTTATCCACCACCGTCAAATTATTATAAGCACTCACCTCCATACACACACTTTTCAGCACACTAACCAGAAAATGCGAACTATAACTCGCTACTCTACCATACAAAATGTTTTGACAAATTATATCATTGAGATGTAAGTGGTGTTATGAATGCTATGATTTTACATGCTATAAGTGATGTAGTATGCAGGGGTATAACCAGAGCATGAAAAAGGTGGGAGTTAAGTTAACACACTTAAATGAAAGTTATAACTATAACTTTAGAATGTCTATACTCTAATTAAGCTTTAACTTGTACGTTTTTCATGGAAGAAAAAAGAGAAAGAGATAAGACAGAGAGAGAGCGAGAGAGAGAGAGAGTGAGATATGGATTTGAATAGTAAACAATGGTTATCACCACTGTGTAGCTTTTGACAGTTAAGTTAGACTTGAAATAGAAATAATGCTTTCTGT